>NC_142956.1:3853871-3913871 GCF_046866305.1 Octopus bimaculoides
GAGAGAGAGAGAGGTAGATAGATAGATAGATAGATAGATAGATAGATATATATAATATATATATATATATATATAGAGAGAGAGAGAGAGAGGTAGATAGATAGATAGATAGATAGATAGATAGATAGATATAATATATATATATATATATATATAGAGAGAGAGAGAGAGAGGTAGATAGATAGATAGATAGATAGATAGATAGATATATATAATATATATATATATATATATAGAGAGAGAGAGAGAGAGAGGTAGATAGATAGATAGATAGATAGATATATATATATATATATATATATATATATATATAGAGAGAGAGAGATAGATAGGTAGATAGATAGATAGATAGATAGATATATATAATATATATATATATATATAGAGAGAGAGAGAGAGATAGATAGGTAGATAGATAGATAGATAGATAGATATATATAATATATATATATATATATATATAGAGAGAGAGAGAGAGAGGTAGATAGATAGATAGATAGATAGATAGATAGATAGATCGATAGATAGATAGATAGATCGATAGATAGATAGATAGATAGATAGATAGATAGATAGATAGATAGATACAAGGTGGGCCGTTCATGTACACAGCAAAGTAAGCATGGCCAGCAGAATGTGTTCCTGGATTCTCAGAACATTCCAGTCGAGAGATATCCAGATATCCACACCATTATCCTTCTCTTCAGGTCTGAATGCTTCTCCACCTTCCCATCGTCGCAGGACTTCCGAATAGAAATAAAATGAAAATATACTAAAGATAAATAAATATATATATATAAATATATACTAAGAATAAAGATACATATATACTGAAAATAAAATAAATATATATAGGGGGGGAAACAGGAAAAAGGGCCCACATATCGAGTAGAGGTCAGCAATGCCTGTACAGACTTTTAGGTCCAATAAGGCTTGCACGACATCTCATAGACCCTCTCCACTCTATTCCCATTTTTCAGAGACATGCCGGAGCAAGATGTCTGGTGCCAATATAAGTCACAGGCTCTGGGATGTGGGAGTGTGCCATGATCTCTAGCACAAACCAAAGATCCTCAACATGTCCAATGCCATTCCCTGCATATCTGGTTTTATATCAGAATGACCTTCTCTTAGAGACATGCTTCAACAGAAGCTGAGGGGTACCTAACTCCCAAAGGTCTTTCAGCATGCCAGACACCATCCCGGATTTTCTGCATACCCATCCTGTTGCTAGATAGCCGTTGAGCCTGCACTAGGTCCATCTGACCTTTCAACAGGTCTTGTTTTTAATCCTGCTGGGTTTCTAGCAACCCTCCTCATCTGGATACCCAGGAGGGTGTACCAGTTTAGCTGCTGACAACCCAGCCATGCCACAGGTTGTACTGGATTCCATGTTACCAGTAGCAATTATGAGGGCCTCATAAGTGACCTGACATACATACATACATGCATACATACAAGCATACATACATACATATTTGCATATGTACAAACATACATGCATACACACATACATATACATACAGATACATACGTATATATACATATACATACATATACATATATATACATGCATACACACATACATACATTACATACATACATACATACATACATACATAATTACATATATACCTACAAACATAGACATGCATACATACATATATACATACACATACACACATCCATACATATATGCATGCATACATAAATGCATACGCACATACGTACAGATTCATACATACATGCAAACACACATACATATACGTATATACGCAGAGACATATGCACCACCAATCTCAGTGTTTGAAACGAACCCAAAATAAAGAAACAGGTTAGAAATTGATTGTTGTATAAGAAAATAAGATAGCAGAGAGTGTAAAGTAATATTTATGTTGAAAGATTTCACAGTGACAACGTGACTGACATCTCAGGTGTGGCAGTATCAGTTGACGATATGAATTTACCCCAGGTGTGTCCATTATTCTCTTCTCGTTAATTTAAGAAAAGTGATCCTGTCTAAAATTAACGATGATTATCTTGATGGTGACGGTGGTGGTGGTGTTTTGTGTGTGTGTACTTGATATTGTTGGCGTTGTTATTGTTGTTATCCTCTCTTCCAGTTATCTGATCAAATGGCTGAATTGCAGCCACACATAGATTGTCCCGGATACACATGACTGCATCATGCTGACACCATGCAGCACTGGTTTGATGTGTGTTGCATGAAATGCGGCCACGTCTACCTCTTGTGCTGTCTCTAGTGAACATTTGATTCTAGTGAGTTCTAATTTTAGATGTTGTTGTCCAGCTCCCAGATCATCTCTAATCCTGAAATCATTTGCTAAGAAACGTTCCAGCGATGACCATCCTGTCTTTTGAGTATGAGTAATGTTGAAATTACATTATTATCTACAATAACCTTTCTTTCTCATAACAGTAAGGCGTGAGCTGAGTGAGGTTTAGCTGCTTTTTCTATCGGATCATCACGATCGCCAATTGACAGCTTTGCAGTAATTGTTGCGGTTCTCTCTGTTCTGAGATCAAATCCAGCTGAAGTCAAATTCTTTCAGGGTCAATAGATAAACTACTAAATATAGTTACCTCTCCTGGGAACTGCACTGATCCCATTAAGGGCCCAAAGCAAGGCATTTGAATAAATCACAGAGTTGGTCTGAGCAGAATTGTGTAGGTTGCTTGTGTTTGTGGTAGTGTTGAGGATGCAGGTGGCGGTAGTGGTGGTGGTGGTGGTGGTGTAGGTTGCAGAAGTGATGGTGGTTGGTGTCATGGTGATAGTGGTGGTCCTTTTTGCACGGAAAGGTCGGTTTTGGAGTAGTTGTCACAATTCAGCCCAGATCATTCAAACCTAGAATCAAAGACACTCCACCCATGACATACTCTTTGGGTTAACTTTACACACTATCCCACCAGTGGTTGAAAATATTAAGTAGCAATAATATACTGTTCCTGTTTGTCTCATCTAATTCTCTTTCTCAGGTTTTCAGGCATTGCCTTACTTTCTTTCACTAATTAATTAGCATGCTTTATGCATAAATACTTTATATGCATATATATGTGCATTAGTGTATGATTGTTACATGTGCATACAGCATGCACATGTATATGTTTATTTGTGTGTGTGTATACATACATATACGATTGCAAACATTGCAAACCAAGCTTTCCCCATTCACTACACCAGCAGTGCGCTTTCAAGCAGCACGTTTAAGTTCTTCATGCAGACTACATGCTCTCTCAAAAGTGTCGGCCCCCCTCTTTAACCGGCTTCCACTTTCTGTGGCGATGACAGGCATTGTTCTCCCATTCAGTCTCCTGCATATCACAGGCCTTTAATGAGGACTTGACACAGTCCTTAAATCACAGCCTTGGTTTCTGCTGGGGTCTCTTTCCATTGACATGTTCCCAATATAGCATCTGCTTAGGGATCCTGCTATCCTTCATTCTAATAAGGTGTCCAGTCCAACGTAACACGGTGCTTGTGCACCATTGCCTCAATACTCCAGATATCAGCTCTCCTCAGGACCTGTGTGTCTGGAGTTTTTAAGTTCCAGCCAACATTCAGAATGTATCTGAGACATCTCTGGTAAAAGTGTTCAAGGACCCTCACATGACGTTTGCAAAGGGTCCATATCTCATATGAGTAAAGGAGCAATGTCAGTACACATGCACAGTACACAGCAATTTTTGTTTGCCTTGTGATGCCATGCTGGGATGAGACTGAAGAGACTGGAAGGAATGAGTAGCTCTTTGCAGCCTGAAAGATATTTCATCATCCAGAGAGCAAGAATGGATGAGTATGCTGCCCAGGTAGACAAACTTGTCTACCACTTTCAGAATTGTTCTTTCAACCAAGATAGCTGGCTCCACACATGGATTTCCTGGTGCAGGCTGGACCATTAAAACATTCAGCTGAACCAATTATTCTTCCTTTCTATAAAGGAAAAGGAGCTAGATGTGTAGTAACTACACAGGTATTGCTCTACTATCAGCAGCTGCCGAGGTTCTGGCAAATATTCTTCTCTCTCGCCTGAATGGGTGTCTCGTAAATGATGCCCTATCTGAATCTCAACGTGGCTTCTGATCTGGTAGAGGGGCAATGGATATGATTTTCACAGCAAGACAGATGCAAGAAAAGTGCTATGAGCAGAATATGGATCTTGTTCAGGTTCTGGTATTCATTGATTTAACGAAGGCCTTTGATACTGTGAAAAGGGTCTGTGGAAAATACTTGGCAAGCTTGGGTGTCCGGATCACTTTGTATCTATAATTAAATCATTTCATGATGGGATGGAGGCTTGGGTCAATGTTGGTGGTAGCATGGCAGAACCCATTGCTGTAGAGAATGGTGTCAAGCAGGGTGACATCCTTGCCCCAACTCTCTTTTCTGCTACTTTTACTCATGCTTTTTCTAAGGTTAGCTCTCTGGGAATATATGTCAGGTACTGATCCTCTGGCCACATCTTTAATCTGCACCAATTTGCTGCCAATTCAAAGTTTCTCCAGTCTCTTATTCATAACCTCCTTTATGCAGATGACTGTGACTTAGTCACTCATACAATGGATGACATGCAAATACTTATAAATCGTATCCCTGCTTCTTGCCAGGTATTTGGACTCAGCATTATCCTGGACAAGACTGTTTTAATGTTCCACCCTGCACCACTAATTCCATATGTGGAGCCAGCTATCTTGGCTGAAAGAACAAATCTGAAAGTGGTAGACAAGTTTGTCTACCTGGGCAGCATACTCAGCCATTCTTGCTCTCTGGATGATGAAATATCTTTCAGGCTGCAAAGAGCAACCCATTCCTTCCAGCCTCTTCAGTCTCATCCCAGCATGGCATCACAAGGCAAACAAAAATTGCTGTGTACTGTGCATGTGTACTGACATTGCTCCTTTACTCATATGAGATATGGACCCTTTGCAAACGTCATGTAAGGGTCCTTGAACACTTTCACCAGAGATGTCTCAGATACATTCTGAATGTTGGCTGGAGCTTAAAAACTCCAGACTCACAGGCCCTGAGGAGAGCTGATATCTGGAGTATTGAGGCAATGGGGCACACGCACCATGTTACGTTGGACTGGACACCTTATTAGAATGAAGGATAGCAGGATCCCTAAGTAGATGCTATATTGGGAAGATGTCAATGGAAAGAGACCCCAGCAGAAACCAAGGCTGTGATTTAAGGACTGTGCCAAGTCCTCATTAAAGGCCTGTGATATGCAGGAGACTGAATGGGAGAACAATGCCTGTCATCACCACAGAAAGTGGAAGCCGGTTAAAGAGGGGGCCGACACTTTTGAGAGAGCATGTAGTCTGCATGAAGAACTTAAACGTGCTGCTTGAAAGCGCACTGCTGGTGTAGTGAATGGGGAAAGCTTGGTTTGCAATGTTTGCAATCGTATATGCTTGTCAAGAGCAGGGTTCGTTAGGCACTAACAGAGCTGCTGCAAATGCAAAATATAAGTTAGTCCTAGAATGCACAATGGTCTTCCTCAATTACAAGTGGACGGCCATGCATGCATGTATGTATGTACGTATGTATTTATGTAGGTCCATATATATGTGTGTGTATATATATATGAGAGAGAGAGAGAGTGAGGGAGAGAATTAATGCACAAGTTTTGGGTTTGGGGTAATGACTTTCCTCGTTCTATGACCAATAATGAACATTTCTTTCGGCCAAATTCCATGCCTATATCAGCTGAAAATGTTGCAAGTAATTCCAATTGTTTTTTGGCATTGCCAACACTTTTAGAATAAATCTTCAGGTCGTCTACAAATAATATTGTTTGTATGTATATACGTTTCTAAGTTCGTATTTATGTATGTGCATTTGTGTATATATATATATATACATAGAGTGAGAGAGAGAGAGAGAGAGAGAGAGAGAGAGAGAGAGAGAGAGAGAGAACGATGGGGAGAAGGAGGGAGAGAGAAGGCGATAATGATAATGCATGTGTTGGGGGTGTATACAAGGTGTTCCAAAATTAAGGCAACCAAAGTTTTGGGCTTTAATGACTATCAATAGATAGTGTGTCTTTTGATTGCTTCAGACTAAATAAATTCAGATTTATAGATAAGATAATGGCTATAGACCGAAATACAATCATAATACTCTACGAGGAGACAGGAAAGGAATCGTCTTAGCATTCATGAGATTGTTGAAGGCATGCTGCCCTGACTGGTGTTCGCTGATGAAAAGAAATTTGACATTGAACAGACAGTAAACCAGCAAAATAGCCAGCCTTGGAGTGTATCTGGAGCCATCGGGGTTCGATTGGTAATTTGATGTCAAAATCCACTCAGAAACCCCCCTCGTTATTTTGAGATATATTGTATTTAAGTATGTTTTGGGATTGTTGCGTTGTTTTTATGTTTGTATGTATATATGTATGTATATACACACACACACACACACACACACACACACACACACACAAATAAACATATACATGTGCATGCAGTATGCACATGTAACAATCATACACTAATGCATATATATATGCATATAAAGTATTTATGCATAAAGCATGCTAATTAATTAGTGAAAGAAAGTAAGGCAGTGCCCATAGCCTAAACAATGCCTGAAAACCTGAGAAAGAGAATTAGATGAGACAAACAGGAACAGTATATTATTGCTACTTAATATTTTCAACCACTGGTGGGATAGTGTGTAAGATTAATCCAAAGAGTATGTCATGGGAGGAGTGTCTTTGATTCTAGGTTTGAATGATCTGGGCTGAATTGTGACAACTACTCCAAAACCGACATTTCCTTGCAAAAAGGACCACCACTATCACCATGACCCCAACCACCATCACTTCTGCAACCTACACCACCACCACCACCACCACTACCGCCACCTGCATCCTCAACACTACCACAAACACGACCAACCTACACAATTCTGCTCAGACCAACTCTGTGATTTATTCAAATGCTTTGCTTTGGGCCCTTAATGGGATCAGTGCAGTTCCCAGGAGAGGTAACTATATTTAGTAGTTTATCTATTGACCCTGAAAGAATTTGACTTCAGCTGGATTTGATCTCAGAACAGAGAGAACCGCAACAATTACTGCAAAGCTGTCAATTGGCGATCGTGATGATCCGATAGAAAAAGCAGCTAAATCTCACTCAGCTCACGCCTTACTGTTATGAGAAAGAAAGGTTATTGTAGATAATAATGTAATTTCAACATTACTCATACTCAAAAGACAGGATGGTCATGGCTGGAACGTTTTTAAGCAAATGATTTCTGGATTAGAGATGATCTGGGAGCTGGACAACAACATCTAAATTTAGAACTCACTAGAATCAAATGTTCACTAGAGACAGCTCAAGAGGTAGACGTGGCCGCATTTCATGCAACACACATCAAACCAGTGCTGCATGGTGTCAGCATGATGCAGTCATGTGTATCCGGGACAATCTATGTGTGGCTGCAATTCAGCCATTTGATCAGATAACTGGAAGAGAGGATAACAACAATAACAACGCCAACAATATCAAGTACACACACACAAAACACCACCACCACCATCACCATCAAGATAATCATCGTTAATTTTAGACAGGATCACTTTTCTTAAATTAACGAGAACAGAATAATGGACACACCTGGGGTAAATTTATATCGTCAACTGATACTGCCACACCTGAGATGTCAGTCACGTTGTCACTGTGAAATCTTTCAACATAAATATTACTTTACACTCTCTGCTATCTTATTTTCTTATACAACAATCAATTTATAACCTGTTTCTTTATTTTGGGTTCGTTTCAAATATTTTAAGAATTTTTATCCTGATTTGAAACGTCAGACAAAACACTGAATCGGAAAACTAATACGTTTAAGATTGGTGGTGCATATGTCTTTGCGTATATACGTGTATGTGTGTGTGTTTGCATGTATGTATGTATGAATCTGCATGTATGTACGTATGTATTTATGTATGCATGCATATATGTATGTATGTGTATGTTTCTGTATGTATGTATGTGTATGTTTCTGTATGTATGTATGTGTGTATGCATGGATGTATGTATTTGTATATATGTCTGTATGTTTGTATGTATATATATAATTATGTATGTAGATATGTGTATGTATGTATATATATGTATGTATATGTATGTATATGTATGTGTGTAATGTATATGTGTGTATGCATGTATGTATGTTTGTACATATGCAAATATGTATGCATTTATGTATGCTTGTATGTATGCATGCATGCATGTATGTATGTATGTCAGGTCACTTATGAGGCCCTCATAATTGCTATCTGAATTTATTTAGTCTGAAGCAAACACAAGACACACTATCCATTGATAGTCATTAAAGCCCAAAACTTTGGTTGCCTTAATTTTGGAACACCCTGTATACACCCCCAACATACACATTATCATTATCGCCTTCTCTCTCCCTCCTTCTCCCCATTGTTCTCTCTCTCTCTCTCTCTCTCTATGTATATATATATATACACAAATGCACATACATAAATACAAACTTAGAAACGTATATACATACAAACAATATTATTTGTAGACGACCTGAAGATTTATTCTAAAAGTGTTAGCAAAGCCAAAAGACAACTGGAATTACTTGCAACCTTTTCAGCTGATATAGGCATGGAATTTGGCCGAAAGAAATGTTCAATTATGGTCATAGAACGAGGAAAGTCATTACCCCAAACCCAAAACTTGTGCATTAATTCTCTCCCTCACTCCCTCTCTCTCTCATATATATATACACACAAATATATATGGACATACATAAATACATACGTACATACATGCATGGTCGTCCACTTGTAATTGAGGAAGACCATTGTGCATTCTAGGACTAACTTGTATTTTGCATTTGCAGCAACTCTGTTGGTGCCTAACAAACCCTGCTCTTGACAAACATATACGATTGCAAACATTGCAAACCAAGCTTTCCCCATTCACTACACCAGCAGTGCGCTTTCAAGCAGCACGTTTAAGTTCTTCATGCAGACTACATGCTCTCTCAAAAGTGTCGGCCCCCTCTTTAACCGGCTTCCACTTTCTGTGGTGATGACAGGCATTGTTCTCCTATTCAGTCTCCTGCATATCACAGGCCTTTAATGAGGACTTGGCACAGTCCTTAAATCACAGCCTTGGTTTCTGCTGGGGTCTGTCTCTTTCCATTGACATGTTCCCAATATAGCATCTGCTTAGGGACCCTGCTATCCTTCATTCTAATAAGGTGTCCAGTCCAACGTAACATGGTGCTTGTGCACCATTGCCTCAATACTCAAGTTATCAACTTTTTCTAGGTTTACTCCGATAGCGTTTCCCCTCTGCAAGCTCACCATAAAACAGCTGTTGCGGCATGTGTTCATCTGCCATTTGAACAATATGGCCACACCATCTCATTTCGTTCCTCAAACTCATAGTTTTAATTGAGGTGATGCCTGCAGATGCAAGGTTATCTGTGTTTGGAGTAAAAAAAAAAAACCATTTAATTTTTAAAATGTGATGAAGGCATCTTTGGTGAAATTGTTCTAACAATTTAAAATGCCTTTCATAACAAGTCCAAGTTTCACAGGAATGCAACAGGGATTGTAAGACAAATGATTTGTAAAGAGCCAGCTTTGTATTCTTATTTATATGTCGCTGGCACCAAATGCGGGACTCCAATCCACCAAATGCTTTTGCTGCCCTTTGAATTCACAGCTGTATTTCTGTATGAAGATTTCCCTAATTTTGGAACAGAGCTTCCAAGGTAGATGAACGAATCGACAACCTTAAGCAACTTATCCTTAACAAAAACTTTAGTGGGGTTACAAACAACACTACACACAAGTTGATGCATTACAACTGCTTTTTGCAAGTTGATGGTCAAGCCAAGTCAAAAGAGATTGCAGACCTGTTTCAGAATGGCTGACCACATCGCAATCGTCAACGTATAAAATTCCCTAATAGGAACTTTTGGCATAGGAGTGGCTGTGTGGTAAGTAGCTTGCTTACGAACTACATGATTCCGGGTTCAGTCCCACTGCATGGCACCTAGGGCAAGTGTCTTCTACTATAGCCTCAGGCTGACCAAAGCCTTGTAAGTGGATTTGGTAGACGGAAACTGAAAGAATCTGTTTTCATTTATATGTATATATATATATATATATATATATATATATATATATATATATATATATATATATATATATACATATATATATATATATATATATATAAATAACATAATATGGTAAAAATTCGATATTAATTAATATCAATTTAATACCAGGAAACTAGCACATTAAAGGAATCAGAAGGTTCATGAAAAAATTTTTTGGGAGATCCTAAAAAGATTATAGTACTTGTGTATATAAGATTGACCAGTGACCGGTCTGTCAATATGCCAGAAGCTCACTTAAAAAATTCTCAAATACAGATTCAGCGGAGCAAAAACAGGCGGGCTAGACCAGTGAAAATTGTACATACCTCGATTATCTGCAGAATATAGTTTCAAAATCAATACTTCCAAAATAAAAGTATCTATTTATCTTCAGTACAGATTGCCGATATTTTTACAATCGAACACAATCTCGTGCTAGTTGTCTTCAACCAGTGAAAACGTGCACGTGATTCTATCCATTATAAAGATTAAAATTCAAAAGTCTTAGTTTTGGCGCGCTGAATCCGGAAAATATCTCTGCAGAAAATAATTTCTGCTTTGAATTTACCAGCTTTGAGAAATGTGATTATGGTTAATTAACATAATATGGTAAAAATTCGATATTAATTAATATCAATTTAATACCAGGAAACTATTTTGAAACTATAGTCTGCAGATAATTGAGGTATGTACAATTTTCACTGGTCTAGCCTGCCTGTTTTTGCTCCGCTGAATCCGTATATGTATATATATATATATATATATATATATTTATGTATATATATGTATGTTTGTGTGTCTGTGTTTGTCTCCCCCCCAATGTCTCTTGACAACCGATGCTGGTGTGTTTACGTTCCCGTAACTTAGCAGTTCAGCAAAAGAGAATGATAGAATAAGTACTAGGCTTACAAAGAATAAGTCCTGAGGTCGATTTGCTCGACTAAAGGTGATGCTCCAGCATGACCACAGTCAAATGACTGAAACAAGTAGAAGAGTAATGAGTGATGTAAAAAACCTTCGTTTTGAATTTCAGTCTGGTTAGATTAAAAACATACATACATACATGCACATAGTTTTTCAAACAATTATGAAAAGCTGAGGTCATACTAAATGCAATTGAATTATACTTTGAGAGGAAAAATTGTAAACAACATTCAAGGTTAAAGAAATTCAGGTCAGTTAAGGAGTGGCGTGATATTGAGTGAACAAAAGAAGATAGAATGTATAGATAGATAAAATTCCCCGAAAAACAATGATTAACCTTATTGGCTGAGACGACTTACCTCCTGCTTATTACAAATATATAACTAGGAAACTGAAATCGATTTATTCATAGCAGCGAGAGAGTTTCAAGCTCGACGTCTCCAACTGAAAACCTCGAAACAAGCTTACTCAGCTGAAAACCTTAAAACACAAACTTATCCAACTGAAAACTTCTGATTCAAGGTAAAGAAAACATTTTCTTGTCATATTCTCTTTACTCTTTTACTTGTTTCGGTCATTTGACTGCGGCCATGCAGGAGCACCGCCTTTAGTCGAACAAATCGACCCCAGGACTTATTCTTTGTAAGCCTAGTACTTATTCTATCGGTCTCTTTTGCCGACACACCAGCATCGGTTGTCAAGCGATGTTGGGACGACAAACACAGACACACAAACATAAACACACACACAAATACATATACATACATACATATACATACATATATATATATATATATATATATATATATATATATATATATATATATATGTATGTATGTATGTATGTATGTGTGTATGTATATATAGGATAAGCTCCTTTCAGTTTCCGTCTCCCAAATCCACTCACAAGGCTTTAGTCCGCCCGAGGCTATAGTAGACGACACTTGCCGAAGGTGCCACGTAGTGGAACAGAATCCGGAACCATGTGGATGGTAACCAAGCTACTTACCACACAACCACTCCTGCACTTATATATGTATATTATATATACATACACATATATATTCACATATATAATATATATATAGACATACCTATACATACTTGCATCAATCATAAGGCAGCAGCTATGATGTAGCACAGTCTTAACATGTTTTGGAGGAGCAAATCGTCCACGGTTCTTATATTTTTAAGCTTGGTACTTATTTAATCCATCTCTTACACAGAATTGTTGACCTTATTGGGAGATAAACAAACCAGCAATAGCTGTCAAGTGGGGTTTGGGGGTAAACACTCCCACAAAAACATGTATACTCACACACAGATATATGATGGGCTTCTTTCAGTTTCCACCAATTAAAACAACAAGTGTGGTCAGTTCATAGCTATAATAGAAGGCATTTCATCTTACCACACAGCCACACCTGTGTCTATGTATTTTCATAACATATATATATATATATCTATGTGTGTATATGTGTGCATGTGCGTAGGTTTGTGTATACGTATATACTTATAATTTTCAGCTGTATATCATTGCATGTCTCTCTCATCTTCACTTCAAGTCTTTCTCAGTCACTCAACTGTTCCATTCATGCAGTTCTCCTGGTGTAGCACCACTGAACTGCCTCGAGTTCCGCTATTAATCTGATGCTATAAGATTACAACAACTGACCACAGTAGTTCAGGCAGCTGAGGACAATTGTCCTCCATAGGACTAGTATAATTTCCTGGTCTATTTTTCTGTAAGTTCTCCTAATCCAGCCAGTTATTCATGTGTACATTGCCAACATCATTGTGATATGTAATGGAAGAGGGCATCATTGCTCACATCAATCCCTAGATCACGTACTGTGTTTCACCCTGGAAATGCTGTTCCATTTTGGCCCAAAGTATTTTTGTTGTGGAATCAAAGCAAGATGCTGGATGATAACAGAGAGCTGTGAATTTTTTTGCATGAAATTGCATTTTCTTCAGACCATTTACTTACATACATACATACGTACATACATAGATACATACATACATATAGAGATAGATAGATAGACAGACAGACAGACAGAAAGATGTGTATATACAGGGTGAATTGCGTATATTGTTGTCTACATTACACAAAAATGAAAATAACACTGACATCTCATTTTAACAGATATATTCACCAAAATATCTTGACTTACTAAAGAATAAATTTATTCAATAAAATCGCCATTGGCTTCAGCCATTGCCTCCAGATGACTTCAGAATCTCCTGCAACTCTTCTCACGGATGTCCTTGCTTAATCAATCTCAAGGTGAATGCTGCCATAATCCTTGCTTTCAGGTCATCTTTAGCATTACAAGGAGTTTTGTGAGGGGAGCACTGGAGCAACGTGAAATGAAGTGTCTTGCTCAAGAACACAATGCACCACCCAGTCAGGGAATTGAACCCATCGTCAAGCAATTGGGAGTGCAACAGCCTAAGCACTAAGCCACATGCCTTCGCATATATATGTGTGTGTGTGTCTATGTTATGTATCGATATAGCATATATGTATATATATATATATATGTGTGTGTGTGTGTGTGTGTGTGTGTGTATAATATATATATTATATATTTATATCTATATCTATATATATATACACATATATATATATATATCAGGAGAAGGTAGGGTGGGAACACGACCTCCAGAAACACAATTGTTGACTGGTGTTGATGAGAATGGGGGTTAAGAATCGACCAGAGTTTGGGGATATAGGCTGTACTTACATGCCCCCTTAAGAGAGGGGAGACAGGCGGGCAAGTAGATAACAAATCAGGTGACCAGCAAGAGATTCTGGGTACAATAATCAAGCAGCACTGGGGTTTGTGGTGGCACCATTTATAGATGCATCCAACTACATACCAACCTGCGGATACACATTAACACATTAGTACACTTGCATCCCCACCCACTTGTGTGCAGAGGCACACCCAAACGGATTCATTTCGACATATATAGATTCACACACACATACACCCACACACACACATATATATAAATACATACATATATACATATATACACACACACACACACACACACACACACATATATGTGTGTGTGTGTGTGTATTGTTATACTTGGGGATGGTCAACAAATACATACGTGTAATATATGCACACACACATACACATATATGTAGGAGTTTATAGAAAAAATATATATGTATATGTATGTATATATGTGTGTGTGTGTGTGTGTGTGTGTATACATGAGTGGACAAAGGGAATAAAAGATACTGTGCCCCAATCAGTTTTCAATAATAATAATAAACATATATATATGTATATATATATATATTTATATATATATATATATATATTTATATAAATATACATGTGTGTGTGTGTGTGTAAAATCTTTACATTGTACTGTCAATCTAAATCAGTGGTCCTTGACCATTTTTTTTACCTAATGACCCCTTTGGTTCCAATTTTACTCAGATTGACCCTCATAGTCATTCAGCTTTTAAAATATCCTTTTATATTTTGATAATTAAATATTATTAATAATTGTATAAAAGACATTGCTAAAATATTTTGTGTATGACCAATTTACTACTGCACATAAATTCTAACAAGCAAAATCTTGTATGGCCGCCCGAGGGTCATGTGGACCCTAGTTGAGAAGCCCTGCTTTAAACGAATATGTGTTCATATCATGAACCCTACTTTTGTTAATAGTTTAGGCAAATAATTGTTCATTAGAAGATATAGAAGCCTCCTCAATTCTCACATCCTTTGAGCCAGTGGCACATTGTGGATGAAGGATTCTTGACCTGTGGAGGCTGGTAATACTTTCTTAGTTATGAAGCAACATGAAATGAAGGGTCTCGCTCAAGTACAAGGAGACTCTACCAGAATTTATTTTGATTGTTTTTCAACTCTGTCGCTTATGAGACTTTAATCCAACCAGTGGTTTGAGGGACCAAGGCAGGGCAAGACACTTACATACATACATACATACATACATACATACATACATACATACATATATATATATATATATGTACATGCATACATACATACATACATAAACACTCGAATATACAGGCATTTACATACATACACAAATACACACTCTCTGTCTATCTTTCTCTCTCTTACACACGCACACACACACACACACACACACACACACACACACACATACATACATTTACATGAGTATCAAGAAATATTCTTCCTCTGTATACACTCCGTTAGCCAATATTCATAGAAGAGCTGACAGAGGTAACTTATTCAGAGACCATATATATACTGTATATATTTATATGTATCGTATATATATATAGTGTGTAAGGCATGTGGTTTAGTTGTTAGGGCATTCGACTCACAATTGCAAGGTCATGAGTTCAATTTCCGGCGACATGTTGTGTTCTTCAGCAAGACCCTTTATTTCATGTTGCTCCAGTCCACTCACTTGGCAAAAATGAGTTGTACCTGTATTTCGAAGAGTCAGCCTTGTTACACTCTGTGTCATATTGAATCTCCCCGATAACTATGTTAGGGGTACACGTGTCTGTGGATTACTCAGCAACTTGCATGTTAGTTTCATTAGCAAGCTGTTCCGTTGATCGTATCAACTGGGACCCTTGTCATTATAACTAACAGAGTGCTCCTATATGTACACACATGTTGTAGGAGAGAAATGTGTTCGCATGGATGATGGTACGCTTGCACTAAACGAGGTGGCAAAGAAAGAGGTTTGGAGACACCACTATGAAAGGTCGCTCAATAACGAGAATGAATGGGAGGAAGAGAGTCTGCCGAATGTCGTCCCAACAGAGGAACCAGCTATCCGAATTGACAGTACCATGGTAGATAAAGCAATTAAGAGTATGAAGACAGGGAAAGCCCCCGGCCCATCAGGAATCACAGCAGAGATGCTCAAAATATCTGGCAGTGAAGATGACTTGTGACCGAGACCTTTGGAAATATGCTGTGCGTGAGAAGACCTGGCAGGCCAAGTGAGACCTAAATCCAAGGCCTCTGCCAGGGATGTAGCCAGTCCACTTATGCGTACCTTCCTTCATTGGACACAAAACTCCGCTTGCGATGACCTGTTGAGGCAAGTGAAATCGAAATTGAACTAAATTCGACGACTGGCACCCATGCCAACGTCTCTTTCATTGAACACTAAACTCGGCTTGCAAAGACCTGTTGGGGCAAGCGAAAGCGAAACCGTGATGGCACCTGTGTCCGGAGTCGCCTTCCTAGCACTTGTGCCGGTGGTACGTGTAAAGACACTCGAGTGAGATCGTTGCCAGTGCCGCTGGACTGGCTCCTGTGCAGGTGGCACGTAAAATACACCATTTTGAGTGTGGCCGTTGCCAGTACTGCCTGACTAGCCTTCGTGCCGGTGGCACGTAAAAGTACCCACTACACTCTTGGAGTGGTTGGCGTTAGGAAGGGCATCTAGCTGTAGAAACTCTGTCAAATCAGATTGGAGCCTAGTGTAGCCATCTGGTTCACCAGTCCTCAGTCAAATCGTCCAACCCATGCTAGCATTGAAAGCGGACGTTAAACGATGATGATGATGATAATGATGAATGTATATGCATGTATGTATGTATATGCATATATTATATGCATATGTGTATATGTAGAAAATGCGTGGGTAGAAACTCCATAAGATGTACCAAGTTTGAGCTATGGACACATAAGAGGTGCAGCAATATCAAAGGTAGGCTAACTGGGAAGATATTTTGGGGATGTAGCAGATGCACAGGGACAATAAATACTGAAGATGTGCAGAAAAGAAGATTCCATCATATGCCAGGGGGAAAAACTAAAAGTAGTTGATAGTTTCCATTATCTAGGTGACCAAGTTAAAAGCGGGGGTGGATGCTCAGAGAGCGTAGCTGCTAGAATAAGAATAGCCTGGGCAAAGTTCACAAAGCTCCTACCTCAGCTGATAACAAACGGCCTCTCACTCAGAGTGAAATGTAGACTGTATGATGCCTTTGTGCAAACTGCCATTCTAACACGGTAGTGAAACATGGGCTGTGTCTACTGAGGACATATGTAGGCTTGAAAGAAATGAAGCTTGTATGCTCCACTGGATGTGTAGTGTCAGTGTGCATACTCGACAGAGTGTAATCGCCCTGGGAGAAAAGTTGGACATAAGAAGCATCAGATGTAGTGTGCAAGTGAAGCAACTGTGCTGGTATGGTCATGTGTCACATATGGATGGAGACAGCTGTGTGAGGAAGTGCCACTCCCTAACTGTGGAAGGAACCTGTGGAAGAGGTAGACCTAGGAAGACATGGGATGAAGTGGTGAAGCATTACCTTTGAACATTAGGCCTCACAGAGACAAAGACAAGTGACTGGGAGCTTTGGAGATATGCTGTACTTGAGAAGAGCCGACAAGCCAAGTGAGATCATAGCTGTGGCCAATGTTGAATAATTGGCTCCTTTGAAAGTTCCCATCAATCATCGGGCAATATGCTGTGCTTGTGAAGTCTTGTTGCACCAAGTGAAATCCTAGTTGTGGCTGATGCTAGTACTGCCTGACAGACACCCATGTCGGTGACATGTAAAAAGCACCATTCGAGCATGATCGATGCCAGTGCCTCTTGACTGACTCCCATGCTGGTGACATGTAAAAACCACCGTTTAAGCGTTTCAGATGCCAGTGCCACCTGACTGGTACCTGTTGCTGCTGGCACATAAAAAGCACCATTCGAGCGTGGTTGATATTAGTGCCTCCTGACTGGGTCCCATGCTGGTGGCACATAAAAAGCACCCACTACACTCTCAGAGTTGTTAGCCTTAGGAAGGACATCCAACTGTAGAAACCTTGCGAAATCAGATTGGTGCCTGGCACAACCTCCTGGCTTGCCAATCCTCTGTCAAACCATCCAACATGGGAAGTAGATGTTAAAATGATGATGATGATGATGATGATATATGTATAAAACTACTTACATGACTTTTCTTTTATCTATCCCTAATATATATATATATATATATATGAGACCATAGTCTACAGATAACCGGGGTATTTATAATTTTCACTAGTCTCACCCACCTGTTTTTGCTCCGCTAAATCTTTCTTTGAGAATTTCTAAGTGATCTTTTTCTAGCACATTAACAGTCCACTATAGTGGTCTCTTTTATATACATATATATATATATATAGATATATATATTTCACATGGTCATATGATTGACCAGAGTATCAGATGATGTTACACATCCCCGGTCAAAATATGCTTTGCATCATTTCATCTTTCAAACGATGCCACCCCACTGGCTATGCCAGCAGGCCAATGTCTGTTCCCCCTGATCATAAGACTAGTCTGTTGCAGGGTGATCCATTTACAGCTGAGTGGACTGTGGCAAAGTGAAATGAAGTATTTTGCTCAAGAATACAATGTACTGCTCAGTATGGGAATTGAACCCACAATCTACCCACTGTGAGTACAACACCCTGACCACTAGGCTCTACACCTTCACACACACACACACACATGTATACATATGCATATACATAGAAGTACATATGTATGTATATGCATGTATGGCAACCATTTTTACGTCTATTTTCCATGCTAGCATGGGTTAGATGAATATACATTCGATGCATTCTTTAAAACTTCTGGATCCCATTCATGTCCTTAATCCTTACTTGTTGCTCGAGTTAGGGATCTCTTATTCCAATGGTCTATTCATCAACAGGAGAAATGATAACAATCTAATCACCCATAGCTAAGAAATTGTCAGAGACAGCAAATGTAAACACACACACACACACATGCATGTGTGTGTGTGTGTGTGTGTGACCAATGAGAATGTGATAAGCACAGCAATGTAGCAAACCAAGAGACACAACACAATGACTGTTGTTAGGTTTATTAGTGTCAAGAAGAACATTCAGCTATAAATAATACTTGAGATAAGCTGAAGTTTTTAATATTTCTGTCATTTCATGGGAGATTTGAGAAACACAGTCGGATCTTTTTTAAAACGGGGGCCACATTTTTCATTAATGTTTTACGTAGTGTTTTTGGTACCGAAAGACTTTCAAACTTCGTATACTTATCTATTTTGTGTTATAGAACAGAAAAATATTTTTGTATTCCAATTTATTTCATGTAAAAAATTGTCTTATTTCGATAATTTCAACCAATCACTGACAAGTATTCAGTTGTTTACATTTTACTCCTTTGGCTGATTAAGCGATGTAAAGCATATTTAATCTCCATACCTTCGTTTTATTTGCTTTTTTCATTTTAAATTTGCTTTAACCCTAACCCTAACCCTAACCCTAGGGTTAGGGTTAGAGTTAGGGTTAGGGTTAGGGTTAATTGTTTCAGAATCGTTTGTTTATGTAGTCGGCACTTAATGTATATCGGCTGAATGGACGTCAGTGATTGGTTGAAATTACAGAAATACGACAACTTTCACATGGAATAACTTATGGATTTCTTTTTTTTTTAAGAAGACTAAGAGAAAAAGATGTTTTATATGACACATTCTACCAGTGTTCCAAGTTTCAAAGTGTTTCGTTAATGAAAAATGTGGCCCCCGTTTTAAAAAAGATCCACACAGTCTTCTTTAAATTGCTCTTTACCTCATTTTATAAGTTTTTAAAAACTATCTTACTTTCCTTTTTATTCAAAAGACATGGATGTAGATAAGATTATAAGCAACATTCGAACTGGGGACTTTGAAGATGTCAAAAGATTTATTGAAAAACAGCCTGAAAAAGTAAGTTTACTTTATATTGCTTCCTCAATGTTAAATGTTTGTTTATTATTTTATGCACAATATTAAACGTTCCTAAGTAACCACATATATTTGTCCATAATATTTCATTTCTTTCTTTACCTCTTTCTTCTAATTCTCATCATTGTCACTTTTTATGAATATTCAACCAGACATTGAGGCATGCCAGAATTGATAGACTGTGAGTGAGAGAGAAACCCATCCTCACACACTGCAATGGAGTATTCTGGCAGGAAATATTCAGTCCAAGAGATGGGGGACAGATGGATCCTATAGATGAATGGTGACTTTGTCAAGAAATTCTCTTGCCATACACAGTCAAAGGTTTTACCAATGCCAAGGGCTACAACATTTCTTTTGCAGAAGTTGTCAAACATACCAAAACACTGGGGAGTCGCATAGGAATCAGACCCCTGCTTGAACCAGCTTTATAGAACTGTACTGGTGCTCATTGAATAGAGAAAGATACCGAAAGGGACAAAGATGATGTCTGTTTATGACATTTTACTTCATAATTGAAATTCTGGAAGTTAGAATGACTGGCTGGTAGTCAGCAGACAGGACACTATCAGCAGGAATTATAAAACAGGGCTTCTCTAACATAGTAGTACTACCCTTGGGTAGGGATTGTGGAAAATTTTATAAGGACCAAGGTGACAAGAAGGCTATGGTGGTACAAATATATGAAGCTCAATGTGTAGTTGAGTTTGGATGAGAAACTAAAGTGAAGGGGTGATGCATCAAATGTTCACTTATTGTGGGGTGGTGCTGTGGCAAGTAGTCACCCATGTCAAGACTAGGACCCAGAGGTAAATTAATATGACCTTTGAGAACATTAAAAATGAGGGATATTGAATCATAGCAAGAAAAGGGGCATTGAAAAACTCTTAGTAAATAAAAAGGGGCCATAATTAAAAAGTTTAAGAAGCACTGGTATAGAACCATCATGGTTAGGGAGTGATGGGTGGAATGATTTTTTAAGATCTATAGGGATTCTCTTGGTAAGAGACCAGAAAATGTGGCTTCTTTTAATTCAGGAGGGAAGACAGCTGACAAATGGTGAAATGCAGACAAAACATCCTTTATTTTATTAATGACCATCATACATGTATTTCAATGGTGGATGAATGTCTGCCAGTTAGTGAAGATAGGTGTTTTCCTCAAGGTAAAGTTGATAGTGTTGTTTGTACAGCTGTAATACAGTTGTGTATGAACCACTCACACCTTCTTACATATTGTATGGCTACAAACTAAAGTAAGCCCTGATACTGCTGCCTCATTTAAGCTCAAAATTCTGATCACTATTTTCATAATATTTCTTATTTTCTCCATTGTTTCTTTTCTTTTGTGTCTATTTTTCCATAGTTGCACATATTTAGCTGTGGTTGGTCTCATTCCAAAGTTGTCACAGATATCTAATCACAAATAATTACTTTGTAATACATTCAGTGATTAGCATAAATAGATTTTCAGTCTTTTCCTTGAGCTTATGTATGAACTGAACAGTCTTTCTGAGCCTTTTTCACCCTGATTTACCTGTGCTCTACAGCCAATAGAATGTGGGATATTTCTCTCAAACCTTTCTTGTAGATTTGCTTTTATTCTTTTTCAAGATGATCTCATGTTGCTGTTTCACCAGATATATGACATCTGAAGATCCATGCTTCATTTCAAACATCCTGTTCTTCTCTTGCCGGCTCTTAAAGCTCCTTCATCATTATAGCATTAAATGGAAGCGCTACTACGCCAGACATCAGTGATAACACAGTGTAGAATTTCATGAGTTTTACCAGGGAATATAAAACTAAAATCCTGTCAGATATATTTAGAATCTCCACAATTATTTCTGAGGTTTTGACCCTTTATAGCACTTCACCTGTTCAATTACTTTATACACCATCTTATGGTCTAATCCCTACGGTTGCTTTGTTTAGATGGTTTCTGTTATTTACCTGTGTGTCTCCTATCAGATACCACGTTTGAAATCTTGTCAGTGTTCTCTTCAATTCATAATTGATATCACAGATACCAGTAATAAACTGGAGGATTTTCTCAACTGATTTTTTTCCCTTCAGTCAGACAAAAGTGAGGTTGTAACTAAGACAGACATCTTATGTTTCATAAGAAAGACTCTTCCATCTACCATGAAACGGTATATTTGTACTGATTTCTCTCGATATTGCTCTGTCCATTTCTATGAAAAGACAGAGAGCACAAGTCATGTAAAGAAAGACACCAATGGTCGTCTAAAGTGCATGTCATAGTAAATGGGATAAAACATATAAAGAAAGAAAAGGGAGCAGTGAAAGAACCATAAAAAGGAAAGGGTGCATAGGAACCAGTGTTTCTGAATTACAGAAAGTGTTGTGTTTTTGAAGGTTACAGTGTTCTGAGTGCTAATAACCGGTGTAGATAGTTTATTCCATGCCTTGACAATTCTGAGCATAAAATATTGTTTCTGATATCATGGAAACTGGAATGGGTTTTTAAAAATTTTATAAGCATATCTGAGAGTGGTAAAGATATTAAATTCTAGAAGTAGTCAAAGCTGTTACTGAAAGATGAGGGATAATCTTGTGGGATTCTATCGAGTGAGTTGCTAGAAATGAAAAATTTCTGTGTGTCAATGCATGGAGAAGCAATATATTTAAAAAATGATAAGTGATTTAAAGAGGCTAATTGTATGGTTGTACATCTGTGGACAGCTTCCAGTAGTTTGGTATTCTGGACAAAATGAGCGTACCAGATTGGAGACATAACCTATACATATATACATGCATACATATCAGTATATATATAACAAAGTATGGATATAGTAATTTAATTAGGTAACAATGTCTAAGTTAAATGTTTGTGAGAATTTGAAGTTGTAGCTTTGCTGCACTTAGACCAGTGGTAGGACTTGAATGACTGAAACTATACATACATACATACACACACATGCGTGTGTGTTTGTATGTGTGCATATGCATATGAAGGTGAATGGCTCAATGGTTAGGGCATCAGGCTCACAATCAGGAGATAGTGAGTTTGATTCCCAGCCTGGGCTGTCTGTTATATTCTTCAGCAAGGCATTTTATTTCATGCTGCGTACTGGTGTGTGTGTATGTGTGTACATGCATGTGTATGTATGTCTACATCTTTCTTTCTTTCTCTTTCATATCCCTTTCTTTCACTACTGCATCTTCTTTACTCTCTCTTCTCTCCTTTCTCTCTCTCTCTTCTTTCCTCCTCTCTCTCTCTCTCCTTTAATATATTTCACATGTTTTCTCTTTCTTCTCTTCAGGTTAACCAAACATCTTCAGCCGGCGTTACGTTCCTTATGGCTGCTTGTGAACAAGGCAACGAAAGGTTAATAACCTTATTGGCAGACTCAGGAGCTGATCTCAACATCACTGACGAAGATGGTCTGACAGCGTTGCATTATGCTGTTAAAAAGTAAGGCTTGAATTAACCAAAATCTTCAGATCTGCTTTTGTTTCGAAATGTCTTGCAATTCCAGACAAATTGAATATCCAAAGATGCCATAATAGTGGCAGTGTGTCACGATGACAACATGATAGTAATAACCAAATAACATCTTTTTCTCATTTTCTCCATCATCCTCTTTATTGAATCACAAAAATCTTTTTCGTTATTTGTTGTCAAAACAGATTATTTTTGCTTTGGAGATATTCTTTGAGATCCAACAATTCTTAAGATTGACCCAGTGTGATTCAGTGTCTTCTCTTCATATTGATTATGGAGCGATCGATCAATTTTTCTCCAAAGAAAATGTTATTTGAGATCTAAAACAAGAAGAAAGATTCTACAGCTTGTTTTGGCAGTAAATAATCTGTAAATTTCTTACAAAAATTATTTCTCACCTCCATCTGCAACTTACTCAACACATTTTGAGATGTATTTTGAATTGTGCTTCATAAGGTCATCTCTGGACAATAAAACATATTTTGAAGTTCTTGTTAGTTTTTATAGCTTCTGCAGTCACAAATTGTTCCGGAATGTTACACACACATCATCATCATCATTGTTGAGCGTTCCTTTTCCATGCTGGCATGGGTAGGAGGGTTTGATAGGAACAGGCAAGTCAGAAGACCACACCAAACACTACTGTCTGCTTAGGTTTGGTTTCTATGGCTGGACGACCTTCCTAACACCAACCACTTCACAGAGTGTACTGGATGCCTTTTACATGCCATCAGAACCAGTGAGGTCACCAATCAATTAATTTGCAAGACAAAGACCTCTCGACTGGTGGAGGAGCTAGTGTTGCGGGAGAGAAAGGTGTCTTGCATTAGAGGAGGGACATGGCTCCTTCAGATGGAGAAGACAGAGGAGGGGAAAGATAGTGAGGATGTGACAGAGAGGGAGCAGGGGCCATACATCCAAGTTACTGGGTGGTGTATAAAGTAGGGTACACTGGGGATTAGGGAGGGTGGTTTGGTGGATTAGTTCACAAGATTTGAAAGGGTATGTGGGAGCTACATGTGGGGAGCTGATTTAACAAGGGCATATTGTGTGCAGGTAGGAAGCTGGACACGTGAGTGTGAATGGATGGGAAGTGGAATCAGCAATGGTGCTCATGGGTGGATTGTGGGAGAAAGAGGGAGTTGAGAAATGGATATGGATTTTACTTTGCTGGGTGGTTCTTCTCAAGCACACCAAATTGCCAGTGTTTTGTCATCTCCTCTGATCATTTCTCACCACTTCACCCTTTCTGAGTCTACCTCTTCCACAACACAACAGGTAATGATTGAATTAGGACTCAGTGTGATTCTATTACAATCCTAGAATTGCCACCATGAAATCTGCATTTCAAACTTTCACTTTCCCCACCCAACCCCATTCCCCAATTTCTTAAATTTTCACTTTTTCAAAAAAATTTTTTGGCAAAATATGCAAAAAAATACAGAGATTATGATTCTGGAAAATAATATTTCAAAAATAGAAAATAAATGAACACCCCTCCCCACCGCCCTATGACAAGATGTGAAAGTAAAGTGTTAAATCTACTAATGTTTCATGCATGCTTAAATTATAAAATAGCAGACGCAAAAAGCATCTAAACAGAAAACCTGACTTGTTAGAAACACGTTTCAAAATTTTAATACGAGTTACCAAAGAAAGAATTTTAAAATTTAAATCCACCCCAACTGGAAATCTGCCAAGCTAGAAACAACAGCCAAACCGAGGATCAACTTTCTAAATACGAATTACCATTTTGTTGTGTGTGTGTGTGTGTGTGTGTGTGAGCAAAATATCGAATTTTTTTACGTACCTCTCTTAATTCCAAAAGACCCTGACATGTTGGTGGCAAAATTACAGTATGAGTTATTTCTTTTATTTGGCACACAGGCCATGACACAGAGGGGACAGCACAAGGACACAACAAAACAAAAGGGTTTAGGGGTTGGGGTTATACCTTGGTTAAAAATCAAATATAATGAAATTGGATGAAATTGATCGAATGAAATTGCACATTATAATGAAATCGGAACGAATTATGAAATTATAAATTGATATATTTCCGGGTTCGTGTTCGACCCACCGGTTTTCTCCTTTTTTTTTTATAACTTTTTACTTATGATACCCACTTTTTAAAAGTTTTCCACTGTTGTTTCCTTCTTTGCCGTTCAGACCGGTCCCAAAAATTATGGTATGAGTACCGTTACTGTCAAACTGGAGCACGTGCTTTTGTCTACATTTGAAGAAGATCGTCGCTTTCTATAAAATTAAAAATTTTTTTTATATATGTGGTGGGGGGGAAGGGTATCTTTTCAAGTCGGCGTAAAAGCGAGACAGAGAGAGCGCGATTGGATCAAGGAAGTTCTTTTGAGGTTGGCGTTCCGTGTGTGTGTAGGGGGGGTGAGTGCTACAATTTTGTTCCTGCTCTTTAGTCTTTTACTCTTTTACTTGTTTCAGTCATTTGACTGCGACCATGCTGGAGCATCGCCTTTAGTCGAGCAAAGCGACCCCAGGGCTTATTCTTTGTAAGCCTAGTACTTATTCTATCGGTCTCTTATGCTGAACCGCTAAGTTACAGGGACGTAAACACACCAGCATCAGTTGTCAATTGATGTTGGGGGGGGGGGGACAGACACACAAACACACACACACACATATACATATATACGACAGGCTTCTTTCAGTTTCCATCTACCAAATCCACTCACAAGGCTTTGGTCGGCCTGAGGCTATAGTAGAAGACACTTACCCAAGGTGCCCCGCAGTGGGACTGAACCCGGAACCATGTGGTTTGGTTTATTTTTTTTTTATGTTTGTGGGCGATTTTTATGATCAGATTCATAGTTACGTTTTATTAATTTTTTTTTTCGTTTATATTATTTGTTTTGAAATGTATTATTACAGGCCAGTAATTGAATTCTTGTTAGTATGAATCAGGAAACCCTTGGATGCAGAGACGTTTGGAAGTTAAAATCTTGCATTTTATTTTCGTTTTGCACACACACACCTGTACACACAAACACAGACTCACAAGCACACACACACACACACACACACACACACACACACACACACACAGCTACACACAAGCAGACAGAATTTTGCACACACACACACACACCTGTACACACAAACACCAGATCTTTTCCTTTTGAACGGCACATTGAGAAGTTAATTTTTTGGAACTAAACACTTTCAAACTTTGGACACTGGTAGAAAGTGTCATATAAAACATCTTTTACTCTTAGTGGTGTTGAGAAAAGTTTATATTTTAAAAGTTATCGTATTTCGGTAATTTCAACCAATCAATGACGTGTATTCAGCTGAATAAAATTACTGCTATTGTTTGTCAACAACAACTTTTGGCGGTGTATATTTCGTTTGTCACTATTATTTATGACATCGTTCGTGCGTTTGTACTGGTTTTAGCTTTAAGCTTTTAGGGTTAAGGCTAGAGTTAGGGTTTTAGGATTAGGGTTAGGGTTCGGATTTTAGGTTTAGAGTTACGGAAAAATGTGAAAAATGAAGGAATTGGAGAGGGAGGGGGCAAAAATGTCTTTCCGTAAATAGTAGCTGAAAAATAGGAAAAAAAACAAACTAAAAGCAGTAGAAATGTACGAATGATTGTGGTGGTGCCATGAAGTAAATATGCTTCAGATACACTCGTTTATTTATAAAAACATAACTGAGATGAAATATGTCATAAATAACAGTGACAATTATTTTTTTAATCTGTCGGCCAAAGGGTAATATGTCAGAAATAACAGTGACAAACTAAATATACACCGCCAAAACGTCTCGTTGACAAACCACAGCAGTAATTGTTTTCACCTCAATTGACGTCATTGATTGGTTGAAATTACAGAAATAAGACAACTTTAACACGAAATAACTTCGAAAATAGGCAATTTTCTCAAAAACGCCTAGAGTAAATGATGTTTTATGTGACACATTCTACTAGTGTCCGAAATTTGAAAGTGTTCAGTTACAAAAAATTATTTTAAGGTAAAGATCCTATATGTGTGTTTATATATTCATTTATGTGTGTTTTATGACCGCCATACTTCCTTGTTGGTCACTGTTTGTTTTGGCGGTAAAAATACGTCTCGTTGCCCTTAACAACAAGCTTTCTCTTGCCTAGTCTGTGTTAGTTGCTATGACAACATTACATTTGCAGACGATGAGAAATCTGCCTTGGATTAGTTTGTCTATACTTTTCAGACATTCCATCTTTCACAAAAGGATTTTCCTAGATTATTTAGTTGTATAATCTGTGAGGATCTCTCTAATACGTATCTATGTATGTATATTCTGCTATATGTAGTATTTGGTGGACATTAGAAGAATCTATACATTGTGTGAAGTATGTATAAGCTAAAACTGAAGCTGGTGTCAATTGAAACTATATTTTTTCAATGTATACCAAATATGTAGATACTAACAACGTAAACATTGTTTTGTATTGTACACTCGCTGGGATAAAAAGATTTATACATTATACCTTCACCTATTAATATGTGTCTACACACGTACACATTTGTTTACTGTATATTACGATTATACGCATTTCAGTGTTTTTCAAATATTCTGTTGCTTATATTTCTCTCTCTCTCTCTCTCTCTCTATATATATATATATATATATACATACATACATATATATATCCATACATACATACATGCCGGTGGTTTAACTTCAACCAGTTAAACCACCGGCAGGCATACCTACACAAGTGGGCTCCCAACGAATTTGTTTCCTTATAACTTTTAGATAGGTGGATATTTTTTTAATGAAAATTCTTTGACAAAAATGCTTCAGATGATGAAGATTCCAATTATATTGGAATTTGTTGTGAAAACGAATTTTCAAACGTTGAGAAGTTGACTTTCTCAAAATTCACCCAAATCCTTACAGAAACTTTCAGAAAAATGTCTATTTTGTTTCTGTGAAAATTTCTACAAATCCCTTTCAAATGAAGTCGATTAGGATTATATCGGAATTTAACATGGAAACATTTTAAAACTTTGATGGATTCACACACACATATATACTGACACACATCATGGTTATTTTCCAAAGTTCAATTTTCATTTTGTGATGTGTATCAGTGTATATCTGAAAATCCACCAATTTAAAAAAATTTCTTCATATTCAATTCCGATATAAGTGGAATCTTCACCATCTGAAACGGTTTTAGTGAAAGAAATTTCATTAAAAAATATCCTTTTTTCTAGAAGTTACAGGGAAACAAATTCGTTGGGGGAGCACACTTGTGTAGGTATGTCTATACATGCATGCACACACGCATATATATATATATATATATATATATATACACGCGGCTGTAATGTATATATAGGTTTTTATGCGTTTACTTGAACACGAGTTTGTATTTAATGTAATTACTAAGTGAATGTCTGTGATGTTTATGTTTTTTTCATTTCAGCCATCAAATTGATGCTGTGGCCTCCTTAGTCTCCAGGGGAACAAATGTTAATAAGAAGGACTCACAGGGCAACACACCTCTACATCTGGCTGTTGAGAAGAACTATAAAGATGTAGTCGAAGTCCTGTTAAGTAGCAAAGGAAATACCATTTTACAGGTTAGCGAATACATATATATTTGTGTATATAGATATGTATATTAGGGTATGTATATATATATGTGTGTGTGTGTGTGTGTTATATGTATATGATATATACGTACAGTTTAGTGCCCCAAATTTTGTTTCCTCATGACTGACGATTCATATTTTTTAAATAAAAGTTGCTGCAAGACTTCCTTTTGTACCCCCACCCTTTAAAAAACACCCTATCTTTTGGGCGTGAGCGTGGTCATTGCCAGAACCGCCTGACTGGCCCTCATGCTGCTGGCATGTAAAAGCACCCACTACACTCTCAGAGTGGTTGGCATTAGGAAGGGCGTCCAGCTGTAGAAACTTTGCCAGACCAGATTGAGCCTGGTGCAGCCTCTAGCTCACCAGTCCTCAGTCAGACCGTCCAACCCATACCAGCATGCAAAGCGGATGTTAAACGATGATGATGATAATGAGACCTATACATACATACACAAATATACACACACACATAAACGCATATATACACAAAAATACATAAACAAGTGATCAGTGAAAATATAAAACACATGTGTATATAGGTATTTATGTATATATATTCGTGTGAAAGTGTGTGTATATATATATATATGCACATACATAATGTCTCTGCAGGTATAGATACGATATAAACCTCATTTATTTACTCCACTCCACCTTCATTCCACCTGTTTATTAATCTGATTCTTTCTCTTTTTCTGACATTTTTCATTTTTGCGTTGCCCCCCCCCCCTCCCATCCACTAGACGCCATCTTTAATGTCTTTATTGTTTATCTTTTTTAGGTCAATCAGAAAAATAACCGAGGTTGGACACCTCTACATCTTGCCTCTCTTCATGGACACACAGACACAACAGAACTTCTCCTACAACAAAATGGCACTGATGTCAGGGCTGTGGCCAACGATGGTTGCACACCTCTACATCTTGCCTCTTATAATGGACACACATACATCGTAAAACTTCTCCTACAACAAAATGGCACTGATGTCAGGGCTGTGGCCAACGATGGTTGCACACCTCTACATCTTGCCTCTCTTCGTGGACACACAGACACAACAGAACTTCTCCTACAACAGAATGGCACTGATGTCAGGGCTGTGGACAACAGAGGTCGGACACCTCTACATCTTGCCTCTCTTCATGGACACACAGACACAACAGAACTTCTCCTACAACAAAATGGCACTGATGTCAGGGCTGTGACCAACGATGGTTGGACACCTCTACATCTTGCCTCTCAGGAGGGACACACAGACACAACAGAACTTCTCCTACAACAAAATGGCACTGATGTCAGGGCTGTGGCCAACAATGGTTGGACACCTCTACATCTTGCCTCTTATAATGGACACACATACATCATAAAACTTCTCCTACAACAAAATGGCACTGATGTCAGGGCTGTGGACATCTATGGTTGGACACCTCTACATCTTGCCTCTCTTCGTGGACACACAGACACAACAGAACTTCTCCTACAACAAAATGGCACTGATGTCAGGGCTGTGGACATCTATGGTTGCACACCTCTACATCTTGCCTCTCTTCGTGGACACACAGACACAACAGAACTTCTCCTACAACAGAATGGCACTGATGTCAGGGCTGTGGCCAACGATGGTTGCACACCTCTACATCTTGCCTCTTATTATGGACATACAGACACAACAGAACTTCTCCTACAACAAAATGGCACTGATGTCAGGGCTGTGACCAACGATGGTTGCACACCTCTACATCTTGCCTCTCTTCGTGGACACACAGACACAGCAGAACTTCTCCTACAACAGAATGGCACTGATGTCAGGGCTGTGGACAACAGAGGTTGGACACCTCTACATCTTGCCTCTCAGGAGGGACACACAGACATCATAAAACTTCTCCTACAACAAAATGGCATCGATGCCAATAAAATGACCAAAAACGGTGACACACCTTTACATGTGGCAGTTCGAAAGTAAGTCCCCAATGGATTTGGATTATCCAAATCTGTTTCTTTAATGTTTGTTTTCTTGTTTTGAGTCCTTCATGTCATAATCCCACCATGGGTCGTCATGCTTCAACTCTCTCTCACTCTAATGACACTGTAATCTAACTTCATTAATTAATCATCATAATTAGTATTGTTGTTGTTGTTGTTACCTGACTAGATTCTTTATTTCATCTCATCCTTCGTTACCTCAACGTTTCAAGTTCAAATCCTCTCTTTTCTTTCTTTCTTTCCATGTAAAACACCTCACCCCCCTCTCTTTTAATTTTCCTCTTTCCTCTGACCCTGGGCTAAATGCAGAATCATTCCCTTACAGTGTTTAGTTTGATCTGTTTATGTTCCAAGTTCAAATCCTCCCAGAGTATCTATTAACAACCTGGGGTCAAAATCTGTACCAGTAATATCCAGGGGTTCATTTAATAAATTGTCCCCCTCTTTTCTCCTGTTGTTGTGTCTGATTACTGTTGGGCAAAATACCTTGTGGTATTTATTTACCACCCTTTCTGTTCTGAGTTCAAATCCTGCCAAGGTCACCTTGTCCTTCCATCTTTGCTAAGCTGATAAAATACAATACCAGTCATGTACTGGGGTCTTTATAATCCACATTAACGCTTCTCTCCATCCTAAATGTCGTGGCTATATAACAGTTGTTCATCGTACCATATATAGATTGCTGTGTTTACTCAGGTGTGTATATATATCGTTGGTCTATAATGTAGAGAGCATGTCGAATATACGAGGGGGTACCCAAAAGTAACCGGAAACGTTCTCTGTGGGGCAAAGCCATTGAAGTTTAGGCTTCTGCTGCTAGAAGCCACTTGATGTGATACTCAGGCATCAGTCTGCCAACCGGCATCTTTGGGTGTGGTCCTATTACCACGTGGTGCATCTTTGTTTTGCAGGGCTTCTCCCCTGTTCATCGATTTTTGCAATGGCTGAAATGAAGGAACAGCATGCTTCCATGAGATTCTGTTTTCTGCTGGAGAAAACAGCAGCCGAAACAGTTGTCATGCTTCAAACAACTTGGAAGGACACTGCCATGATGCCATGAGCAAAACACAAGTTCACGAGTGGTGTCCATGCTTTTCGAATGGTCACTTGCCGATTGAGGACGAACCTCATTCAGGGCAGCCGTGGGGCTCCCAAATAAATGAAAACATCATGAAAATTCATGAACTGATTTTGGAAGACTGTCACCGAACAATTGACGAACTTGTTGATATGATTGGTGAGTCCTGGAACTCCTGTCAAGGAATCTTGAGCAAGGAATTGCAAATGAAAAGTGTTGCAGCAAAATTTATGCCTCACTTGCTCACAGAAGATCAAAAGCAGTCATGGTTGAATGCATTTGGTGAACTGAAAGAACAAGCTGGAAGTCAATCCCTATCTTTTATCAAAGGTCATCAATAGTGACAAAAGCTGTTGCTACAGAATTTGCAGATGTGGCAGAGGCAAGGAAAAATATGATGGAGGCTTGAAAAAGCATCCCTTGGCAAGAGTTCCAGCTCTGCTACAAATAGTGGAAAACATGTCTGGGTCGACGCATTGCTTCAAATGGAGAATACTTTGACGGTGATAATAGTGTTAATATGTAAAAGTAAGCAAAGAAAATAATATTGCAAAATTCTGGGTTGTTTTGGGTCCCCACCTTATATATGTATAAATGTAGGATCCAGGGATTGAGGTGTAGGAAGGTGAGCTTCAAACAATCCATAGAAAGTGTAAGAAACAACTTTCAGGAACAGAAGGGGTTTATTAGGGGGCAAGGTTGTTGATTCTTTCCTTATCGCATCTTCTCTGTGTTAACATGAGCCTCGTATTGACAGCGTTAACTTCATTTAATCAAGACACCCTTGGTCTGAAGAGTAGCCTGTGATATACACCTCGTTTGGATATTTACCAGTTCCGATGTTCCACTTGCTATGAAACATATGTAGCCCAGATTTTATCTACTCCATTCCTCAACTCATATATATATATATATATATATATATATATATATATATATGTATGTATGTACATATATACACACATGTACAATGTGTATTTGTGTGTATTGATGTAATTAGGTTATAATGACCTAATTACATTTGTTTTCGTTAATCTAATGATAATATTTTTTTCCTTTCCTCTTTGTATAACTTTCAGGCAACACTATGATGTGGTGACTTTGATGCTGTCCCAGGTTAGTTAAATACATATTATATCCTCTCTCTCTAATATTCAATATTAATATCATCAAAATACCAGTGAAATTCTGGGGGTAGATTTAATCAACTGCACTGCAGCAACCTTTAAATGGCAGGTCTTGGGCCTATGAAGAATAATTATGGTGGTGGTAACGATGATCATAGTAGTAGTGGTGGTGACAGTCCAACTGACCACCACTGCTGACAGTACTATCTTTAATGGTCAGACAAAACAAGGTCATTATGAATTCAACCCATATATATCAGATTATATATATCAACATCAACCACTACGCCATATGCCCACAGGTATATGATGTAGAGGTTAAGGGCACGGGCGACTGACCCCCAAGATTCCGAATTCGATTCCAGGCAGTGACCTGAATAATAATAACTATAATAATAATAATGATGATGATAACTTCGAAAAATATGTTAGGAATGAGAACCCTATTCGAAGTTTCCCCAAGACACCTGATGAAGGCTGGAGGATATATCGGCTGAAATATTGTGTTAACAACAAATAAAATGAGGACAAATATCCGTCAAATGTTAATAATGATCATCATCACCTTTTAAGGTCTGTCTGTCATGCTGTGTGTGTGTGTGTGTGTTATATGTGTATATTGTTGGTGTCGGCATTTTATCTTGTGTCCAATAATTTATTTGGCTTCTTGGCTGCTTTCTTCCCTCTGTACATATGTATAAATGTGGGTGTTTATGTATATATATATATATATATATATATATATATATACACACACACACACACGGAGTTATTCTTGCCAGACATATTGCAGACTGAGATTATGCAGCAGAGATAAGTTAAGGGTCCTTGTCCTCAGAAACAAAGCTAAATGAGGGCATGCTGTACTCAGTCCCTATTGCTTCGTTAATCCATTACCATCAATACATAATGAATCAACTTCCCTTGTCCTCTCTCCCTACCTAACTCCACAGATTAACTACCCTTACTGTATTTGTCTACCTAACTTATTTACCTGTATTTCTATTAACATTGCTTTGCATGAATGCCAGGATGCAGCACCTTCCACTGTTGGTGGTGACAATACCTGATTAACTCCTATTTACAGGTATCCATACTAACCCTTCTATACTAATGCCTGCACAACACCCATGTCCAGTGGTGTTAGCGAGTGTTACATGAATGATGCAGGATTAAATGCAAGGACAACTGTTAATGACATGCTGGCTGGCAAATGCTAATAACAACCTTTTCAGGTGCTGAAAGCCGCAGCCAATGTAGACACAGCACTGTCAATGTAAGCACAGCAACAACCATCTCGTCCTATGCGCCCCCCCCCCCCCACACACACACAAGGAATGCCAAATGAACTGAAGGGCTACTTCTATGACACTCTTCTGCTGGCCACTTCAAAGATAAATGACTGTGACCTTATCTTCATGGCTGGTGATTTCAGTGGATATGTTGGGCAGCACCCAGGTATCTTCCATGGGGTACATGGTGGGACACAGAATTCATTCCTGAAATGAGGAGGGTGCAAGACTACTGGAGTTCTGAGATGGAAATGACCTGATGACCGTAATACTTGATTCCGAAAGCTAGCCAGTCACTTGATAACCTATAAATCTGGGGAACATGCTAGCCAGACTGACTACATTCTCACCAGAAAGCAGGATTCGTGGCTGCTCATAAATGCAAAGGCCTTCAGTGGAGAAGAGTGTATCCCACAACATAGGTTACTCATTGGGGAGTTCAAGCTACTGGCTTGAAGCATTCCAAGAAGTAAACCAGTTTGGAAAAGAAGAGTATGAAAGCTGAAGGATCCTTCAATTAATCAGAGATTTAGTGATGTCCTAAATGAAGTATATAATGAGAAGGAGGATTTAAAGACTTGTAACATAGAGAGTAAGTGGAAGTTCCAACGGGACAACTTGGTGAGAGCCTTGGGCCAAATTTGTGGCTGGTGCAATATCCCAGCCATGCCTAAGGTGAAATGGTGGTGGTGGTGGTGGAAAAGGGTAGTTTACAAGGCCATTAGAACAAACAAATGGGCTTGGAAGGACGGGAAGGGTGGTGGCAGCAAAGAGTTATATCAGGCAGCTAGGAAGCAGGTATACTTAGCCATGAGTGAAGCAGAAAGGAAGAAGTTTGCCAATGTTAACTTGGAAAATAGTTTTTGCGTGTGGAAGGTGCAGAAGTACAATGTACAGAAAATAGACTCCATCAAATGCCAGTGGGGTTAGCTAGAGGCAGTTGATAACTGCTGTTATCTAGGTTACAAGTTAGTAGTAGTGGAGGTGGATGCTGCAAGAGTGTAGCTGTGAGAATAAGAACAAACTGGGCAAAGTTGAGAGAGCACCTACCTCTGTTGGTAACAAAGGGCCTCTCCTCACTGAAAGGCAGACTGTATGATGCCTGTGTGTGGACAGCTATGCACCTTGGCAGAAAAACATGGGCTGTGACTGCTGAGGACATGCATAGGCTTGAAAGGAATAAAGCTAGTATGCTTTGCTGGATGTGCAATGTCAGTGTGCATGTACGACAAAGGTCTAAGCGTCTTGAGAGAAAAGTTGGGCACGAGAGGTATGATATGTAGTGTGCAAGAGAGGCAACTGTGCTGGTATGGTCCTGTGATACATATGGATGGGAACAGATGTGTAAAGAAGTGCCACACTCTAACTGTGGAAGACGTAGACCCAGGGAAACATGGGACGAGGTGGTGAAGCAGTATCTTCAAACTCTGGGCTTCATGGAGGTGGTGACATATGACTGAGACCTCTGGCGATATGCTGTGTGTAAGAAGACTCATCAAGCTAAGTGAAATCGCAGTTGTGGCTGCGCCGGTGTTATGTAAATGACACGTGTTATAGGTGCGATCTTTGATGGTACCATGTAAATGGTACCCATGAATTATAGGCATGATCTTTGATGGTACCATGTAAATGACACCTGCGAATTATGGTCGTTGCTGGTGCCATGCATTGTAGTCATGGTCATCGAGTGTGCCATCTAAATGGCACCCGAGAACCATGGTCATTGGCAAACCATGGTCATTGGCAAACTTCAATCACAGTTGTGGTCATTGCCAGCGTCATCTAACCCAAACCAGCAAGATAGCAGACACTAAATGATGATGCTGATATATATATATATATATATATATATATATATATATATATATATATATATATATATATATATATATATATATATATATATATATATAAGGTTTTTAAACTTTTAAATTTTCATATTCAAAAGAGACAGAGACTTCAAACTCGATATATCGATTTATTCACCACTCTATGTTAACATTTCTGTGCCAAACTTATCCAGTGACTGGTCCATTGGATTTAGACGTTTGGCACTTCTTCAGGAGTGGTTACCTTTCGAACAAAACACGAAAAAACACATACATAACTATTATTAGGTCTTTAGGACATCGTTAGCTTTCGTGTTTGTTATTATAGGGGAGATAACACCTTAATTTTCTATTTTTATTGCTCTCCTGTGGATTTCCACTAGATTAATTAATTATTTTGTTTATTTCTCTTTACTATACTATATTACCCGTATACATATGCATACATACACTTTACCCGTATACCTATCCATATATACATACATACACATACATATGTATACACATATACGTACACACACAAATCAAAGCAACAGCTTCAAAAAAACCACCAATCTTATGATAAATATTTATCATAAGATTGGTGGTTTTTTTTAAGCTGTTGCTTTGATTTTAAGCAAGCAGTATTTTTACCCTTCTTTTCTTATATATATAATGTATTGTATCACCGATTATTATGACGATACTGTTTACACTATAACCTTGTAGCAACAATAAAGCATATTACGGAGCAGGGTAACAACAACAATCCATGCACGAACCAACAAACTACGAAAACAACACCTTACCACTTCCTGCAATTAACACCTACCCTCTCTGGTCTCTCAGTCAGACCCTTACTATTCATAGTCGTTCAGTCAAGTCTGTTCTCGCATGGGTTGTTGTGACTCTCGCCACAACATGGAATTGACTCCAGGACTTATTCTTTGAAAGACTAGTACTTCTGTCGATTCTTTTTGCTGAACCGCTAAGTTACAGGGATGTAAACACACCAGCGTTGATTGTCAAGCGATGTTGCGGGGATAAACACACACACACACACATATACATATACGATGGGCTTCTTTCAGTTTCTGTCTACCAAATCCACTCCAAGGCTTTGGTCAGCCCGAGACTGTAGTACAAGACACTAGCCCAAGGTGTCATGCAGTGGGGCCACCCCTGTATATATGTATGTATATATGTATGTATATATATGTGTGTGTGTGTTTGTGTGTATCTCAATTCTTTAACATTCATGTATATGTGTGTATGTACAGGAATGTTAAGGACGTGGACGCTAACCAACTCACCTGTTTTATGAACCCCTTATTAAAATAGCAACATTATAATTCTTCTTTACTAGTTTTGATCTGCTAATTATATGTTCACTCTTGTTCTACTCCCCTGAAACGTACTATATTGAGAGATAAATATAGATTAGGCTGAAACAGTCTGTTTATGACATCTTAATAGGTTTATCATGTCCCTAACACATATCCGTAGCAAGTTATGGAGGGACCATACAGAAGGTTGACTACACTAACAAACATCAAATGTACATGATCAGGTTGCTTGAGTACCCAGTAGAAGACAGCAATGACACATTGATATCCACCCTAATTTTCATGTACATTTTCAATTTCTATTTTTACTTCCACAAAGGATTCAGTGAAACTGGATATTGAGAACCATAAGAAAATGACACCATTACTGGAAGCCGTCTCCAGCGCCCACCTCGGAATAATCCATAAATTGATTACACATGGAGCAAACATCCATGTTGTCGACAATGATGGCAATAATTGTTTGCACCTTGGTGTAAGGGAGAAGATGTTTCATTCTGAGGTGGAACACATTCACATTTTAGATGAGGTAAGTTTTTAAAACTGTTTGTGAATGTGTGTGTGTGGTTGGCATTAGGAAGGGCATCCAACCGTAGAAACCATACCAAAGCTGGCAGTTGGTGCCTGAGCAGCTCTGCAGTTGCCAAGCTCCTGCCAAACCATCTAACCCATGCCAGCATAGCAAACGAATCTAAAATGATGATGAGGAGGATGTCTGTGTGTGTAAGTGAGAGAAAGGGATAGAAATTGAGAAACAGGGAGACATTGTTTGCTATTTTTTTTCACTCCCATCCATATCTCTTCTTTTAGTATTAAATAATTCAGTTTCTCATGATAGCACTAGTTGTATTATGTAACTAACGATATTCCATCTCCTTTCACCTTCAAAAGCATGGCCACTCAACTGTAAAGAAGGTAACCCATCTTGGATATTGGTCTTGTAAACACTGCCATCACAGTATGAAGGAGAGGTGACCAATGACAGAGATAGAGGGTAGAAGAGAGTTCTGTGTGACATGATAGATGAATACCTTTGTAATACTGGTTAGGGTTAGGGTGACATAGGAAATACATCCAGTACATTCTATGAAGAATGTTCACTGAAACAGCTCTCTGTCACATTTCTTATACACGACAGGTATCCATGATTTCTTGTGGACATGTCATTAGAATGTTGAATGTTAGAACACTAGAGAGTGGATACAACAAAGGAAGATCGTTAGTGTGATTTTGGCTTGGTTTGTATGTTCTACTACATACATACATATATATATATATATCATTTAGTGCCCGCTTTCCATGCTGGCATATCTTAGACAGTTTGACTGGAACTGGTAAGCCAGAGAGTCAGTCTGCTTTTGGCTTCGTTTCTACAGCTAGACCTTGTGATGAGAGTGACTTTTACGTTAAGATGAGCACACAAAAGTGTGACGTCACAATGTAAACAAACACATGGTAATGGCTGTGCCCTGTGTTGTGTCATAGAAACAGATCTGATGAGATTCCTTGGTAAGATACAGCATCTGGGAAAGTACATGCCAAATCTCTCCAGTGAAACTGTAGTTCTACGGGAGTTGTTGCCAAAGGACATTGCATGGCACTGGGAAGGAAGGCAGCAAACATGCTTCAAGAATTTGAAACAAAGAGTGACAGAGACTCTGGTGCCACAGTACTTTGATGTTACAAAGCCAGTAACGTTATCAGTTGATGCAAGCTCCCAATGGTTAGGAGCAGTATTGACGCAAGCTGACAAGCCTGTAGCATTTGCTTTGGGGTCACTGACAAATGCACAAAAGAAGTATGTGCAGGTTGAGAAAGAGATGCTAGGTATCCTCCATAGATGTGAGAAGTTTCATTCGTACATCTACTGGAAAACAATTCAAGTAGAAACTAATTGCAAGCCCCTTGAAATGATATTTCAGAAACCCTTGTGTAGAGATTCTCTCAGAGGTTGCAGAGAATGTTGCTGTGGCTACAGAAGTATGATCTTCAAGTTACCTACAGGCCTGGCAAACAACTATTGCACGATTGAGATCCTATACAGATCCTAATCATATTTGGTTTCACTACTGTTACCATGCTATTAATCCAGTTTATGGATTGAGTCTCTTTGACGACAACTCGAGCTAGGTCATTCAATCAAGTTCTGCTTGCACCTTGTCCGTCAAAGCAGCAGGCACTTTCCTCGGTGGGTGTACCATGGGTGTGATTTTGTCCACTAATTCTATGTGGTGTCTCCCAGCATGCCTCCAAGTCCTTGGAAAAGCTCTGGATATTCTTCCCGTATGTCTGTATTCCCTTTCTGTATGTTGTGAACTCGCTCTACCAACTTCATTTTCTCACAGGTTTTTCTTCCCGGTATACTTGAGCGGTTTTCCTCCACAACCTGGAACAGTACTTCATTCAACATGCCACTAATTTCACTTGATATTGATAATTCCATCTGTCCAGGCGGGAGTCACTTTTCTCCAAAGTATGTCATAATTTATCTGGTGTCAGAAGTAGGATTGAATAATCACCCGAATGAATCAGATAAGAAGCCCAACTGTGCTGAGAAGGCAATGTAGCTGAGAACTGGAATCGGTGGACACAAAGGTTTGAACTGCATCTTACAGCTAGCGGAATCGCAACCAAATCACAGAATGTGAAGTGTACTACTTTACTTGACGGAATTGTCTGTGGAATTCTTAGTGATAGCCTCAGAATGCGGTTATTGAGAGAACATGATCTTGATTTGGAAAAAACTGCACAGATGTGTAGAGCTAAAGAAATCAGTGCACAACAATTGAAAAGTTCTTAATGATGAACAGCCAACCATATCTAAAGAAATCAATGCCATGAATGTCAGTAGGGGTCCAAGAAGAAAGTGTGAACCTCAAGGCAGAACAAAAGAATACCCTCAGTGTAGACAGTGTAGTTACAAATATTGCAGGAGATATTATTGGGGTCGATAGACACACAAAGTCCAAGTCCTGGCTGTATTTGGAACCCAAATTATCAACCTCAAATAAACTCAGTTGTTCATAATCATTCTGATGACACAACTTTCTTCAAAGTTCATGAAGATATTTTCTTTAAATTTAACAAGAGAAATTCAGGAACTGTGTTAAATGTTGAATTTCAAGTTAAACAAGTTGAACTGTGTTAATTGCTAGAAAGCATATTTCATTATTCTTTCCAAAGAAAGGAAAAGGAAAATAAATTCATTTATGGACAGTTAAATTTAAAGAAAATATATTCATGGACTTTGAAGAAAGTTTCTTTTATCAGTATGATAATGAATATATAACTGAGTTTATTCAAAGTTGATAATTTGGGTTCCAAATATTGCCAGGGCTTGGACTTTGTGTGTATATTGACTGGAATAATATCCCTTGCAATGATTGTAAAGAAGGGAGATTTGATGAGAATGAATTTACATTAAGATGTGCACACAAAAGTGTGATGTCACGAGTTTGTATGTATGACAATGTAAATAAACAGATAGTCATAGAGGCCCTTTGTTACCAACATAGGGAGAAGCTCTCTGAAGTTTGCCCTGCTTAATCTTATTCTAGCAGCGATGCTCTCGGCGCATCCACGTCCACTGCTGACTTGATTACCTAGATAACAGTAGCTATCAACTACTTCTAGGTGTATATATGTCTGTCTGTTTGAAAGACATCAGCATCATCCATCCACTGGTAGATCTGATGGTGTTTATTGTCTATTGTTGCAGAATTTAAGCAACTCTTTGATTCCCAGATATATAAAGGTCACTACAGACGTGTGACTGTATTTCAGACAGTTGATAGTCACCTGCATATTGTTGTAATGTCTTGTTTGGTGAGAAGAAGCTACTCTAGCAGTCAACTACCCATTTTATTATAGGAATTGTCTATCAGACTAACAGTTTCAACAATTTCTTGACTATAATGTGTTGGTGTGTTGCCTCAAGCACGACACCAATCCTTACTTCCTTTACTTCACTTCATCAGCCAAAAATGTTTCTTTATAAATTTTGGAATCATTATTGATATGTTTGGATATGTCTGCCTGGTGTTGGTTTTGTTGCTGTGTCTGAAGAAATTACTATGTTGTTGTTATTCTCTGTTCATTGTTTGTTGTTATGGAAATCAGTTGCAATTTGTGACCAGTGAAAGGTTTCCCAATCAATATTTGGATAATCGAAATCACCAGTACAAAAATATGGGTGACTGCTTTCATAGATGCAGATCTGAAAATCTGTGAGTTTTGATGGCAGTTTTGCAGATGGTAAACAAAGTAGGAGTATATATGTTGCAGAAAATACTTCTTGTTGTGACCAGTTTAAATCTCCACAAGGAATTACAGAAAAGCTTGAGTGACCACAGACCATCACACGACCCCCATGGTAATTAGAGTGGCCTTTGTGTAACAAAACGTAGTTTGCCATTGTTTGTTGTTGTGTTATATTTATATATACAATACTCTTCCATAAGTATTTCTTTTGTTATGGCCAGTTGGCTTCATCAAGCCAGTTGTATAGATAAGTTCTTGTTGGTTTGTTGTGTTCTGTTATTTGTGATACTTGTTCCATTATATTTCCTACATTTGACATGATTTGTTTATCTATAATATATATTTGTCTAATATTCTACTCATCGTTTTATATTTCATCATTTGTAGTGCTGCACTGAGCTCCAACTGTCAATGGATAAGAGGCTCTCTGGAATAGTAGTCGTGAGTTACCTTGCCAGCCAGGGAGCTAGCTTATACCATCGTAATGATGAGAAAGCGACCCCATTGGACAGCGTAAAAAATCAACATTTGAAAGAAAAATTAAAAACATTTTTACGATCACTGTAAGTACTCACTGGCAATGACAAGATAAACCAGGACATTTTCTATTTTGTATATAATCATGTTTATTTGGTTTTAATTCTCCCGATGTATTATTCAGTCATTAGTGTCTTGACCCGAGACAACAATAAGGATTTCCAATTCTGGCACAAGGCCAGCAAAGTCAGGGAGGGGATAAGTCAATTATAACAGCCCCAGTTTGCAACTGGTACTTATTTTATCAACAGCAAGGTAAAGTCAATTTGGATAATCGAAATCACCAGTATGAAAATATGGGTGACTGCTTCCATAGATGCAGGTTTGGAGATGTCAAAAATCTGTGAGTTTTGATGGCAGTTTTGCAGATGGTAGACAAATTCAAGTAGAAGTGTATATGTTGCAAAAGAATACTTCTTGTAGTGACCAGTTTAAATCTCCACAAGGAAGTACAGAAAAGCTTGAGTGACCATAGACCATCACACAACCCCCACCCCTATGGTAATCAGAGCGGTCTTTGTGTAACAAAATGTAGCTTGCTATACTCAAAACATCATTGCAGAGTAAAGAATGTGCCCAGGTTTAACTAACAAGATTGGAATTGGTACTTTTAATGTAAGAATCAAAAAGGTGGACCTTGTTACATAAACTGTTGGTATTTAAAATCAAAAATTTGTTTCCAGATTGAAACCTATCACGATTCATAGAGGAGGATGTATTGTCCTTGATAAGTTTCCTGGAGCTTTTCCATGTAGTGTAGGGTCGTAATTCAAAGAAGCTACAATACATAACTTCAGGTGTATATCTGGTGCTAAACCAAGACGGACTTGAGAAGATATTTGCTTTTCACACCTCTCCTTATCAGCAGCTAAAGAGTAAGCACATGCCTCAGTAGAAAGTTTATCTAACAAGTCAGCGTTTTTTGAGAAATACATTTGAAGTGGAAAAGTTGTCAAAAAATGTTTGTAGATCAATGATTTCTTCAGATTCACCAATAACAATTTCATCATGTGTGGAAGATTCAGTGGCTTTCTCAATGTCCCTTGATTTAGCTTATAACTAGGGGCAGATTTGTATGCATGGCTTTCTTATATGGTCCTTCAGTGTATGATTATGTAAGGAAGTCTACTTTTAATATCCATTACATCAAATATCCAAAATTTCCCTGTGGATAGCCAGATTTTGTTGAAATGCAATGGTGGTAGAAGACAGATGGGCCAGGCACTGAAAGGACCAAACCAGTAGTTGGATTGTTACCCACAATCCTTCAATCATATAACTATAGTGTACCTTTTATTGGCCTGAAATCAACGTGAAGTTAGTGGTGCATAGAAATATGGCATTTACAGCATTCAACTCATCAATTTTGAAAAGGGTTCTCAGGTTTTGTACATACATATCGTATATAATTCTCAGGGCATTGTTCTATTTTAGCACTGTGACCTGTTTTGTTACCTAGTTCACCCATACATGAAGTTAGAGCAATTGTGTCCTGTCTGTCCATCCATAAAATTCAAAACTGTATGTCTAAGTATAGAGCACTTCTTAATCAGATTAAATAGAAGAAAGTAATATATATATATATATATATATATATATATATATATATATACATACATATAAATTTAATGAATGGAGTAAAACGCATATGTTAACTGCATACTTTTGTTTCCAACATATGTTTCGAAGATTACAAATTATACCTTCCATAGGAATCGGCGATGTTAAAAATGTAATCTTCTCTTCAGGGAAATGCATGGGAACCAGCTTAAACGTAAGACATTTTAACCGAGTACACACATATATATATATATATATATATATATATATATACAGGTCATTCAGTCGAGATCCAAATTTTCTTTCCATTTTCGGATATATATATATATATATATATATATATATATATATATATAACAAATGTTGCATATAGAAACACACTTGAGTACAAAGAGATATTTGTTGAGAAGAAATGGAATCTATTCTAGAAGTGAAGTATGGTTTGAGAATATATTTAGTTCTCTTTGTGTCAACCAGGTTTTGTGATGTATCACATTCAAGACATATATTTATTAATATCTGTGTGTATATATATGTATACATATATATGAGGATGGGCTGAAAAGTTCATAGGCTGACTACGATGCAATGAGTGAACTTGACCAAATGTGTTTTATATTTTGGCATAGTCTCCCCTGCGGTCCATACACTTCTTACATCAGTATTGCAGCACTGGGATTCCCGTGGTATAGAAGCTCTCATCCTGACCCTCAAAAAAGTCCTCAACAGCAGATATGACTTCATCATTGGTCCGATACTGCTTCCCAACCAAGTGTTTTCTCATGTTGGGGAACAGAAAATGGTCAGATGGTGCCAAATCAGGAGAACATGGAGGGTGATCAACCAGTTCAAAGCCACAGTCATGCACAGCAGCCATTGCAACCAGAGACTTGTGTGCAGGAGCATTGTCCCCGTGAAGCAGGACCCCCTTCATCAGTTTTCCAGGCTGTTTTCATTACCTTTCGTAGCTGCCTCAGCAAGTTGGCATATAATATTCACCATTGGTAGTATGGCCTTTCTGAAGGGGGTCAATGAACACAATGCTGCTTGCATCCTAGAAGATGGAGGCCATCATCTTCCCTGCCGATGACACCATCTTGGCCTACTTTGGTGGGGGCAGAAGATGGGTGTTTCTACTGCATAGACTGCTGTTTGATCTCTGGATCAAAGTGGTGAACCCAGCATTCATCTTGGATGAGGAAAACATTCAAGAAAACCGACCGGATTTGCTTCAAAAAGTGCCAAGTTTGCCTGCGACATGACCAGCTTGGTGTGCTTTTGATCAGGCATCAAAAGTTGTGGCACCCACTGAGCTGAAACCTTCGACATGCCACGTTCGTTATGCAGAATGTTCTCAACTCATTCACGGGAGATACCTACAGCATTCGTTATCTGATTAACATTTAAATGTCTGCCACCCATTACTCTGGCGAACATGGTCAACGTTTTCTTGGGTGGTGGCTGTGGCAGGACGGCCAAACCTTGGGTCATCTTCAAGACTTTCCCTACCTTTCTTGAATTCAGCTCCCCACATTTGCACAGTTGGTAAAACTGGAGCATCATCTAATGTAGCAACTGTGTCAGCATGAATGTCCTTGGGGGCTAACCCCTTTTTCTGCAGATATCTGATAACACCACGGTGCCAAATTTTATCCATTTTCACAAAATGTCTCTAGCACCACTTTTACAAGTCCTCAATTCTGATTCCAATGTGGGTTTATCTGGAAAGCAAAAATGGAGTTAGCATCAGTAAAGGTTGAATTTAATGCATTCCAAGTTTAATTACTGTATGATAACTCCTTCTTAGTCAGCCTATGATACTTTCAGCCCAGCCTTGTTTGTCTATGTTAATGTGACACTTGTATACACACAAACCTGCTTGTATGTAATTGTTTACAGAAGAATTTACGATGTACTCTTGCTGGTCACTGTAGTGCCCCTTAATATTCTGTACTCTAAACATGTCCATAATGAAATATTTTATTATAACTGAATGTCATTGATGGGATGTGTTAATATTTTGTTCCACAGGTGTCGGTGGTGTCAAGAGAAAAAGGCTACTGTCACACTCCAGCCATGTCAACATACTGTTATTTGTCAGGATTGCTGTTCTCAAATGACATTTAAGCAATGCCCCATATGTCGACAACACATTCGCAGCAAAAGTGGATTTGGTAAGAACATTCTTTAATGATCTGTCTGTTGTCTCATTAACTTTCTGGTATGGAATAACACACTTCATATTGTGGGGAAGACCCAGATCTGCCATTATCTGGTATAAATGGGGTCTTTTCTTTGTGATAGTATATCTATCACTACATCCACTAAACATTGTCTTTATCTAATTAGAAGAGTGATCACACTTCAAAAGGATTGTGCTTTGCAACATATGACTAATGAATGATAATGTAAGATAAATGGTAATTAAACTGAAATATCACTAAATCTCCAATGTTCTATTTGTAAACCTTTTACTTTCAATTGTGAGTGATTAGAGGTGATTAATGATTTATCAGTATCATGGAGAGCTGATAATTAAAGACAATGTTACTTCCAAGAACATCAGAGTCAGCTTTGGTAAAGTAGGAGATTCAAGGATAAAATCTCAACTGAGAGTTTAAGGACCAACTTTATAGAGTTTGACGGTTAAAATCAATCAGCCTGGGTATCTGAAAAGAATGTTGTAATTGGGAAATGATGTCAGGGATAGTTTCAACCTATTTTACAAAGTTGAACTTCACAAATTCATCATGATTTATCATACTGTGAAGATATCAAACAATTACAGTAGTGCAGTCTGTCATTTGTGAAATGTCCGTGGAAACAAGTGAAGTTCAAAATAGCAGGAGAACCAATGCTAACAGTTAAAGACCACGGGACACTCCATTGTTGACTGAAAAGTGTTGAGGCAGTAAAATCATGGCACAAACTGAAGAGGGGCAATAAGCAATTGATAAATCAAAACTACTAGAAAAATACAGTTTGGTTTATATCCCCGCCTTGCTTATATATTCTTGAGAAGGAATTCTAGTGTATCATTTCAGATATAACTCCTTTGCAATAATCTGTAGATAAACAGTTTTAACTGAAGGAGATTTTATACAAATGTAGTTTTTTTCAGGATACCTGTTATCACTTTCTGCTTCACCTGTGTAGAATTAATTGTTGCTCACCTGAAAAACAAACAAGGCTGCTTATTAAGGAGGATGAATGACAAGGAAATACCTTCAAGTATTTCCTGAATCAGGTGATATTCTGTTGAAGTGTGATGTGGGCAGTTAAAATGAAAGATTACCAACAGTAACATTTAAAAATGAGTGCTGGGGTATGTTTATCCTACCTGAAGCAATGTGTCATGACTTTGTGGCCAGACCTTTGGTGACCAATTTGGTTGACACTGGAATTTAACAGAAGATGAGAAGAATATTGGTTAGTGAAGGTTAGAGGGACAACGGCATGTCATATGTCCAGCACAAGCATAAGAAAGGAAAGACAAAACTAAGAGAAAAAGAGAGTTATAAAGTGATAACTAACTAAGATTATTGCAGAACTGTTAGATTAGTATATATGATGTCTTAAGAAAAAGATGAGATTTAGAAAGGTTAGCCTATTTTGTTGTGGTTCTAAATATTGAGCTGTTACATAGTAACAGCTTAGAAAGTGTTGACCGAAAGCATAGTGGTCACCAATTGACCATTGATGATATGATTGCCTCACAATAATGGAATATAGATTATAAACAGAGAGAAAGAAGTTTTTATATGAAATATAAAACTTTGAAATGCTTATTTCAGAGTGTCCCAAGTCTGAAGAGAAAGCAGTCCAGAGAGTTGCAGAATATGTTGGTGAGTATAAAATAACTGTAATTAATTTCTATAAATTTTACCTTCACCTGAGTTATATTGTTTGTGTGAATGACTGAGAAAAGGTTCCATTACTAATTTCCAATTCTTATTTCAGTGTGTCCCAAGTCTGAAGAGAAAGCAGTCCAGACGGTTGCAGAATCTGTTGGTGAGTATGAAATAACTGTAATTAATTTCTATAAATTTTACTTTCACCTGAGTTATATTGTTTGTGTGAATGACTGAGAAGAGGTTCCATTGCTAATTTCCAATTCTTATTTCAGTGTGTCCCAAGTCTGAAGAGAAAGCAGTCCAGACGGTTGCAGAATCTGTTGGTGAGTATGAAATAACTGTAATTAATTTCTATAAATTTTACTTTCACCTGAGTTATATTGTTTGTGTGAATGACTGAGAAGAGGTTCCATTGCTAATTTCCAATTCTTATTTCAGTGTGTCCCAAGTCTGAAGAGAAAGCAGTCCAGACGGTTGCAGAATCTGTTGGTGAGTATGAAATAACTGTAATTAATTTCTATAAATTTTACTTTCACCTGAGTTATATTGTTTGTGTGAATGACTGAGAAGAGGTTCCATTGCTAATTTCCAATTCTTATTTCAGTGTGTCCCAAGTCTGAAGAGAAAGCAGTCCAGACGGTTGCAGAATCTGTTGGTGAGTATGAAATAACTGTAATTAATTTCTATAAATTTTACTTTCACCTGAGTTATATTGTTTGTGTGAATGACTGAGAAGAGGTTCCATTGCTAATTTCCAATTCTTATTTCAGTGTGTCCCAAGTCTGAAGAGAAAGCAGTCCAGACGGTTGCAGAATCTGTTGGTGAGTATGAAATAACTGTAATTAATTTCTATAAATTTTACTTTCACCTGAGTTATATTGTTTGTGTGAATGACTGAGAAGAGGTTCCATTGCTAATTTCCAATTCTTATTTCAGTGTGTCCCAAGTCTGAAGAGAAAGCAGTCCAGACGGTTGCAGAATCTGTTGGTGAGTATGAAATAACTGTAATTAATTTCTATAAATTTTACTTTCACCTGAGTTATATTGTTTGTGTGAATGACTGAGAAGAGGTTCCATTGCTAATTTCCAATTCTTATTTCAGTGTGTCCCAAGTCTGAAGAGAAAGCAGTCCAGACGGTTGCAGAATCTGTTGGTGAGTATGAAATAACTGTAATTAATTTCTATAAATTTTACTTTCACCTGAGTTATATTGTTTGTGTGAATGACTGAGAAGAGGTTCCATTGCTAATTTCCAATTCTTATTTCAGTGTGTCCCAAGTCTGAAGAGAAAGCAGTCCAGACGGTTGCAGAATCTGTTGGTGAGTATAAAATAACTGTAATTGATTTCTATAAATTTTACCTTCACCTGAGTTATATTGTTTGTGTGAATGACTGAGAAGAGGTTCCATTGCTAATTTCATTCGAATGGTTACCTATAAAGTAATTCTATTCTCTACCTACAAATGCAAGAATATCCAGTAAAGGGGTTTTATTGAAATATAAAAACCTGAGACACAGGAAAAAGGACTCTCATGATAAGGAAAAAATACAAAAGATGAAATATAAATCCTGAAGCGGTTGTCTCCCCTTAAGGAGATATATTCACTTTTCTTTCATCTCATTGTTGTCTCCCTCACTTTCCTTCTCTCTTTCTCCCTCCCTCTCTCTCTCTTTATCTATCTATCTGTCTATCTATCTACAAGTAGCAGCCTCTGTAGTTCCCAGTAGTGTAACAACATGAAGGTTATTAAAAATATTGATATTACCAAACTTTAAACAAACTGTCCAGCAGTGTTGGCGCTGTTGCTAAAATGGCTCAATTAGGAAACACAATCGAGTTAATTGTCTTTTGAATGAAGGAACTAAAACATTTTGCTGTTTAATGGTAAACAGGTGAGTTAATGTCGGTGTTTGTTTGTTGTACATTTTCAATAAGTTTACTGATCATTGTTGTTGGTGTTCTTGTTGAACAAGATGGTTAAGTTGAAAACTGCTACAAGTGTGAACACCCTGTCTTTTTTTTTTCACTGTTACTAAATCTACCATGACATCCACGAAACGATGTCTTTATCCAAGTAGGAGGCTTTGGTCTGCTGCTGAGAGAATTGTTTTCTCTCTTTCTCTTTCTCTCTCTCTCTCCATAAGGGGATTTATGGAAATATGGAAACATAAAACACAGGAAAAAGGTCTCTCATGATAAGGAAACAATACAAAAGATAAATATAAACCCTGAAGCAATTCTCTCCCCTTAAAGAGATATATTCACCTTTCTCTCATCTCATTGTTATCTATATCACCATCTTGATTATATATTCTTGAATATCACTTCTTATGTACCATTTCAGATATTTTTCCTTTGCATTAATCTGTGTATAAACATTTGTGTCATTAAAGATGTTTTGTGTAAGTATACAGAGTTTTAGGATACCTGTTATCACTTTCTGTTTCACCTGTGTAGAACTAATCATTGCTCATCAGGAAAGAAAACTATTTCATTAAGGTGTCTTTAAATATTTCCTGAATCAGGATGAAATTCTGGTGAACTGTGAGTTGCATAATTAAAATCAAAGATTAAAAGCAGCAACGTTTGACAAAGATAACAGGTGTGTGTTGATCCTACTCCAAGTGGTGTGACATGAGTTTGTGTCAAGTTTGTTGATGACCAACTTGGTTGACATCGGAATTAAGCAAAAGAATGAGGGGAATGTTGATTAGTGAAGTCTAGTGGTGAGGGCACCACGCCATGTCATAGGTTTAGCACAGATATAAGAGAGAAAAAAGATAAGAGGTGTTAACATGTGATAATTAAATGAGATGATTGCAACATTGTTAGATTGAGTGGGATGTCTTAATAGAAAAAGGATGCTTAGGAAGGTCAGTTTATTTTGTTATGGACCTAAATATTGAGCCATTATATAGGACCACTGTAGAAAGTATAAAATTGTTGACCAAACCTATAATGGTCAGCAGTTGTCCATTGATGATAGGAATATCTTACAATAATAAAATATAAACCATTAACAGAGATAGGGAAATTATGCTATGAAGTGTAAAATTTGGAAATATTTCAGATTCTGTAATGCTAGAGGAGAAGCATCTTCATCAGGTGTCCAGAAAGTTGGCGGGTAAATGGCAGGAACTTGGTGAGTATAAAATACCCAGTTAATTTCTATAAATTTTGCTTTAAGCTAAACTTTTGTTTGTTTGAATGACTGAGAACAGGTTCCATTCCTAATTTCCAATTAAAAGTTTAGCTATAAAGTAAAGATATCAATGAAATTTCGTAAAATGTATAAATGAAGAGACAGAGTAGAGTTAATATTGTTGTTTGTAAAAGGGACTCAAAAATATTGTCGTTTAAGAGTAAACAGTTGAATTAATGACAATGTTTTTGTTTGTTTACACTTTTAGTAAGTTTACTGTTAGGTTTTTGTTGTTTGTTTGGGCAGATATCTGCCTTAATCTGGCAGAGTTAAGAGGAAACGGTTCCAGATGTGCCATAATGCTTTATCTTGGTTGAAGAGGACCACATTATCAAATGCAACCTTTTTAAACACGAGAGTTTGCATTGTGTGGGACATGCTGTAGTCTCTTTGATTGTAGTTCTTTCGACCCTGGTCAATATATAGTGCCAGTCTCTATAGAAAACAGGCTCCCATTGTTGACTGTGTCCATGGCTGGATTGAACTCAGTATTGTAAATTAATGAAACTCGCTTACGTTAAAAAAAAAGAATCTCAACAGAAAATTCAAACTCAACTTGATTTTGTTTCTCAATTGAAATCGTTTCACTCTCCTTTATTGGAAAGGCATGAACACCACAGTATCCCATTTCCCCTTGTCTGAAAGTTTAACAACATAAAACATCATTTATACAATGTTCCTATTATTTACAGCAATGTCTTTACCTCCCTATGGTTCGTAGACTGAACCATAGGAGAGATGTCTTTACCAGGACATTGAGCTGTGTTGGGGACTAGATTTGAACCTTTCACCCCTCACTCAAGAGGTCATAACATTATCCCCTCAGTCAGCTGATAGAAATGATTTACCTAAATTAAGAGAGGACATCATCTGTGACATTGCCAATTTGTTATCTCTCTGGGAGTCATACAAAATGTACCAGTCATATACTGGGCTAAAATCAATCCACTAACACCAGTCCATTATCATCATCATCTTACATCCATTTTACTAAGTTTGTAATGGTCAGATGACTTCTCCCAGAGTTGTTGTGGTCCTTTGTCAGGGTTGATTGCTTGTTTCCTTTGACTTGAATTCCAGGCATTTCTTTATCCAAATTTCATCTTCCATATCCCTTCTATATCTATAACATTTATTTTTGTTTTTCTTGTGAACTATCACAGATTCTTCTGAGACCTAGTTTTTTTGGCTCCAAGTTTTCAACACATTAACATTTCACTTCTAGTGATGTGTGCTCACCTCATTTCCTGGCAGTTTCCACGCATCCTCTGCATTAAATGCAACATTACACTTTATAAATACACCTCATGCAATCTCTCCTTCATTTGGAGACAGAATCCCTTAGTTGCCAGTAGACATAACAATTCCCTGTACATTTTTCATCTCGTTTTTCCTCTAACTACTGCACTTTTTGCATAGTCCCCCCACCCACCCACTTCTAATTATGTCTCTTAGGTTAGAGAAACTATCAACTGTATCTTGTTCTTACTACGAATTATTCCTGCATATCTGCTACTTACAAAGTCCTTCCCTAACCCTAACCTGTCCTCCCTGTAAGCTTGCCTGTGATACCACTGCACCTATTGTGTACATTAGATACACCATATAGAATTCCTATTAACCCCTTTTCTTTCCCCTGCATATAAATTGTGATAACTTTGCAGATGATGTAGATGTTTGTGGATGCAGTGATTTTTTCAGGACCCAAGTGTTGTAGGTGTATGGTGTAGATTTTGGTGACCCTTGTCTTATGACCTACAAACTAAAACTCTTCTCATTGCTTTGTTTACTCTCGAGTCTCTCTTGTATGAGATTCTTTTGAAACTGTCGCCTTGAGCCAGTGAAGGAATTCCTTTTTGGGAGTCAGTATTCTGGTATCTTCTATATGTGATAGGTACCTAACAGTAAGTCATTCAGGTACACAATCCCCACTTTTGAGATATTTCTGAATTTTGATCATTTTTAGTTATTTACTAATCATAAGAGGGTGGAGGCGCAATGACCCAGTGGTTAGGGCAGCAGACTCGCGGTCATAGGATCGCGGTTTCGATTCCCAGACCGGGTGTTGTGGGTATTTATTGAGCGAAAACTCCTAAAGCTCCACGAGGCGCCGGCAGGGGATGGTGGTGAACCCTGCTGTACTCTTTCACCACAACTTTCTCTCTCACTCTTACTTCCTGTTTCTGTTGTGCCTGTATTTCAAAGGGTCAGCCTTGTCACACTCTGCGTCACGCTGAATATCCCCCGAGATCTACATTAAGGGTACACGTGTCTGTGGAGTGCTCAGCCACTTGCACATTAATTTCACGGGCAGGCTGTTCCGTTGATCGGATCGACTGGAACCCTCGTCGTCATTGGAAGCGATGGAGTGCCAACAACAACAACAACATAAGAGGGACGACATCACAGGTGACTATTTCAGTCATTGAATATGGGATGTTACCAAAACGACCGAAATTGAGTTCCTCCGAAGAGTCTCTGGAGTAACGTGTGTAGCTTCGAGATTTAGGTGTCTCTCCAGGTCAAGCGACTGCTTCTCTGCATTGAGAGGTCACAGCTGCTGCAATGCTATCAGCATGTGATTAAAATGTTTCAGGAAAGAATCAAAAGAGGGATTCGTGAAGCTGAACCAACTGACAGGAGACCCCGGGGGGGGGGGGGGGGGAAACCAAGAATGAATTGTTGCATAATACCCATAGTTTCATTTGGTTGTGTTTGGAAATCCTCTCAGAAATTCTAATAAAGGTTTCTTTAGATAGGATCGTATGAAGGAGGTGCTTGAGGACTCTGCCCCTATAACCCTCCTATGAAGAGAGGGCAAAGAAAATGAATGGATAGATGAAATGGTTTAACTATTGCTAGTCTTTGTTGATTCTTTAGGCTCCCATACACTGCTACTCACACAAACACTTCTCCTGCCAGTTGTTTACCAGAAGTTCTCTCATGTGTAACTTCCATTTAATTCGTTTTTTTTTTTAATGTTTTCTCCATTTCCAGCCTTTTTTTCCACTTGTTTGTTATTTTTGTCACTATTGTTAGAAATAAATAACAATGTCTTCTAATTTCCCTGTTTCTTAAGTATTTCTCCCATTTCTATTCACCTAATTTCTTTGACTTAATTAATACAGTCTACAGTACACGGGTTTTATATTATCGTTAATGCTGTTGCAATTATTTCTTATTTCTTTTGCAGGAAGGGAATTAGGAATTAAACAAGATGACCTGGAAATCATAAAAGCTGACCATTCCTATAGCGTTAGGGAACAAAGCTTCCAGATGCTGCTGAAATGGTATAGAAGTTCTAGTGCAGCGAAACGTACACCTCAAATATTAAAAGAAGCCCTTCAAAAAAGTGAATGTTTTACTGCTCTTGACTGTTTAAAATCAGACTTCAATTGAATTTCTGTGTAAATTGTTGCTGTTGTCTAGTCCCAAGTCTACCTTCACCATCCACAGACCTATGATCAAATGTCTTCCATCCAGGACCATCATGTTTTCCTTGTCTAATGTGTCATTCTTTAAGATAAGATATGAATGGAGTAGGATTCGGCTACTAATTCTAGCAGATCTATTTACCACATGGAGACCCCTTTATTGGTTTAGCTTCCTTTTTGTGGGAGATTAACTTTTGAAATAAAGATAAGCTTTGAAATTTCATTTGTTGTTGGTGTTGTTGTCATTGTAAGTCCCGGCATCTCCCTAAACACTTCCATTGTTATATAGTTTAAATATCCTGTGGAATTTTTCCAAAAATGAAAGTTGTAATTCCATTTTGTGAAACTTACTTAAAATGCATATTTTGCTTTCAAGTAGAACCTCCTTGTAGACACATTTGTCAGTAAATATACAGTTTCTATTTCTGCCACGTGACAACTTGCTGGAGCAACCTGCTGGAGCCTAGCAGCAGGTATAAAAAAGGGGAATTTGACAAGACAATCAGTCGGACGCTGACACTTGTTGATGCTGCATCGAAGAGGCCAGGGAATAGAAGAAAGAAGACATGTACCCAACACCAGAGCTGAAGACACCTCCGAAAGGGGGGGGGGCCCATCACGTCAAAACGGTAGAGGAGTAGGGGCCGAAACCAGACGTGGTTCCTCCTGATGATGTCTTGAGCTAACTGGATCCTAATCCACCAAGGGAAGGTATGTCGGAAGAAAGTAATTCAACAATGCGGGTTGATGAACCGTAAGACATGTGGCCAGAACCTCCTGGAAAATAACCATAGCGAGGGACATTCCACAGTTGAATTAGAACAGTCAGAAACAGTGAAAGAAGACATGCACCCAACACCAGAGCTGAAGACACCTCCGAAAGAGGTGGCCCCGCCACGTCAAAACGGTAGAGGAGTAGGGGCCGAAACCGGACGTGGTTCTTCCTGATGATGTCTTGAGCTAACTGGATCCTATAAAGGAGCTGTTGTGGCAGCAGACCACGAAACATGGTTGAAATTCCTTCCTTCCAGTAGGCTTCATCCAAAATCTAGAAAAGGAAACTTACAGCTGACCTCGTGATAAGAATTGTGTTGGGAGATATATTCCAATTTGTTTAAATGTTTGTCCCTGTGCCTTGTTGCATGTCAAGGCAAAGAGTGGTTCCACAGGAAATTGTTTGTATGGTAACTGTGAATGGGAACTCCATTCATTGAGACCCATTCGGAATCCCTGAGATTATCTGCATTGATCCTGCAAAAGAACCACAAGCAACCCCAGTAGCAATAATAAGATCATGGAAGCATTTCAAGGGCCATTTTTAGCATCTAAATTCTTCAAAAACCTAATGCAGCCTGTTGTCTTTAGCGTGAGAATATGTGTTGGAAACCCTGATGGTATGAATTTGTTGATGAATTTGATGAGGTACAGAGCTTCGTTATCAATTGTATCTGAGCTTCTGTATATCTTTACCTCACCAGGGATCCTGGTCAACATGAATTCATTCACAAATTGTGATATTTCATTTGTTGGAGTCATAATGGGTCTCTTTGCAAGCCACATGGGGGTCTGTGAAGTCATTTGCAAGACAACATCACATAGACTTGAAAGTCCAAAGTTGTAAAGCAGGTTGATTTTGAATGAACCTAGACTTTGTCCGACAGAAAGGTCACCATTTCCTGCATCAAGATGGTGATTAACAGACTCTTTCCCATCAGAATGACCTTTTGTAAGAAGTCTTAGATTGGTTCCTATCTTCACTATTTCTACTCAATCCTCAAGAAAAGATCTGTTTCGTGTTGCATCAACAAATTATGATCTTCCAAGATGACATAACTGCAAGAATTTCTTTTCTATCACCAGACAGTGATATAGTAAATCCACAAAAAAAGTTTGTTACAGTCTCACACATCATGCAATCTCCTTTCAAGGAACTCACAGATATGCTTATGCCCCATCCTGATCCCATCGATAACTAAGAGACCAGATTGTGGCACAAATTCTCTTGTGGCGTCTCTCATTGTGAATCTTAATGTTGATTTTGTAGTCTCTCTGAGAGAAATCTTGGACATAGAATGAAGAACTCCCCCTTTCAGAAGCAAAGTGGTTGCAATTCCAGACATGGCAGTAGCAACTATCAAGTATGATGTTGATCCCACATGTTTCTCCCTGTGCCACCATTTGCATTTAAGAACAGAATTCTTCCTTCTTTACTATTTATGGACCTGATAGCTTTATCAAACTCCAGTCGTTGCTCGATGTTCAAAGTTGGCAGAAGTTTATTTGTGCTTTTTTTTTGCCTTAAAAATGGTTCCTTTTCTTAGCCCACTTGGAACATTCGCTACTTCAACAATACTTGTATCTGGTCAAAGAATACCATTGTGGCTGTAGATATCGAAGCTGTCAACTTCAAGCTTCCTTTGGATATTTCTGAGAACAATATTCAATTTCCGTTTAGAGATGATTTCTTCATTGTTCTGGTGCATATTTTCTTCCGCAACATAATTCTTCCATGTATCCCAGAAAACAGGAGGATCACCTGGCGTGCATATTTCAGTTGGGACAGAAAATCGATTTTATTTTATTTTGTCAGCGGTTTTACCGGGATTCGTGCTTTCAACACTTTAATGCGTAAAACAAGAGATTATTGAGTTGGATGTCAGCCAAATTAAAACAACCTCACGCCCACAGAATGAACAAACCAACTTCTCTCCATAGATACAGGTTCGTACGTAAGGACGTAAGGAAGGTTCCTTCGTAAGATCGTTCGTACGCACGTATTTACATAAATACAAAATACGTTCGTTCGATCGATCGTTCCTTCGTTGTACGTTCGTTCGCTCGTACGCATATTCGTTCGTACGTACGTAAGTACGTCCGTTCATTCGTTAGTTCGTTCTTTCGGTCGTTCGTTCGTTCCATCGTTCGGACGTACGTACGAAAGATCGTTGTTCGAATGTTCCTACGTACGTACGTTCGTTCGTTCGGTTGTTCGTTTGTTCGTTCGTATGTACGTACGTACGTTCGTTTGTTCGTTCGTTCGTTAGTTCGTACGTACGTTCGTTGTTTCGTTCGTTTGATAATGCGTTCGTTCGTTCGTTCATTCTTTCGAAAGTTCGTACATACGTACGTTCGTTCGTTAGTTTGTTCGTTCGTACGTACGTTCGTTGTTTCGTTCGTTCGCACGTACGTACGTTCGTTGGTTGGTTCGTTCGTCTGTTCGTTTGTACGTACGTTCGTTCGTTAGTTCGTCCGTTCGTTCGTTCGTCTGTACGTACGTACGTTCGTTCGTTCGTACGTACGTACTTACGTAAAATCGTACGTACTTACGTATAAACGTACGTACGTTCGATCGTTATTTCGTTCGTGTGTACGTACATACGTATGTACGTTCGTTCTTTCAGTTGTTCGATCGTTCATTCGTTCGTACGTACGTACGTTCATTCGTTCGTTTGTACGTACGTTCGTTCTTTTGTACGCTCGTTCGTTCTTTCGTTCGTTCGTTCGTACGTACGTTGGTACGTACGTTCGTTCGTTAATTCGTTCGAACGTACGTACGTTCATTCGTTCGTTCGTTCGTAAGCACGTACGTATGGACGTACGTTCGCACGTACATACACACATTCGTTCGTTCGTTCGTTCGGTCATTGGTTTCGCTCGTTCGTTATTTTGTTGGTACGTACGTACGTTCGTTCCTGCGTCGGGACGTAAGTACGTACAAACGTTCATTCGTTTGTTCGTTCGTTCGTTTGTTCGTTCTTTCCTTCATTCGGTCGTTCGATCGTTCGTTCGTAAGTACGTACGTTCGTACGTAATTACATACGTCCGTTCGTACGTATGTACATACGTATGTACGTTCGTTCTTTCATTCACTCCTTCGATCGTTCATTCGTTCGTACGTACGTACGTACTTTCGTATAAACGTACTACGTTCGTTCGTACGTACGTAAGTTTGTACGTACGTTCGTTCGTTAGTTCGTTCGTACGTACGTACATACGTATGGAGGTTCGTTCTTTCGTTCGTTGGATCCTTCATTCGTTCGTACGTACATACGTACGTTCATTCGTTCGTTTGTTCGATCGTTCATTCGTACGTATGTACGTACGTTCGGTCGTTCGTTTGTTCATTCGTTCGTACTTACGTTTGTTCGTTCATTTATTCGTTCGTTCGTTTATAAGTACGTTCGTTCTTTTGTACGCTCGTTCGTTCTTTTGTTTGTTCGTTCGTACGTAAGTACGTTCGTTCGCTCGTTCCTTCGTTCGTTTGTTCTTTTGTTCGTTCGTTCGATCGTTCGTTCCTTCGTTCGTACTTACGTTCGTTCGTTCGTTCGTTCGTTCATTCGTTCGTTTGTACGTACTTTCGTTCTTTTGGAGATGCCACTACGATAGATTGCTTAATAAAGAGAATGAATGGGAGGAAGAGAGCCTGCCGTATGTCGACCCAACAGAGGGACCAGCTATCCGAGTTGATAGTACCAGGGTAGATAAAGCAATTAAGAGTATGAAGACCGGGAAAGCCCCCAGCCCATCAGGAATCACTGCAGAGATGCTCAAAATATCTGGCAGTGTTGGCTATAGCCTAGTCACCCGTATTACGAACCAGGTGATACATGAAGGAGTCATACCCAATGACTGGTGTAGCAGCATCATAGTCAACTGCTACAAAGGTAAAGGTGACGCTTTAGATAGAAATAATTACAGAGGCATCAAGCTGTTAGATCAGGTTATGAAAGTTACAGAGAGGGTCATAGCCCAACTAATTAGGGAGCAAATCAATTTAGATGAGATGCAGTTTGGGTTTGTGCCAGGTAAAAGCACTACTGATGCCTTATTTCTAGTGAGACAGTTGCAGGAGAAATACCTAGCTAAGGATAAACCTCTGTACCTGGCTTTCGTTGACATGGAGAAAGCCTTTGACAGGGTCCCCCGATCCCTTATCTGGTGGTCAATGAGGAAACTTGGGATAGAAGAATGGTTAGTGAGAGCTGTGCGAGCCATGTACAGAGATGCTGCCAGTAAGGTGAGGGTTGGAAATGAGTACAGCAATGAATTCCGAGTAGAGGTAGGGGTCCACCAAGGTTCTGTCCTCAGCCCCCTCTTATTTATCATAGTCCTCCAGGCAATCACAGAGGAGTTCAAGACAGGTTGCCCCTGGGAGCTCCTCTATGCTGATGACCTTGCCCTAATTGCGGAGTCACTTTCAGAACTAGAGGAGAAGTTTCAGGTGTGGAAGCAAGGTCTAGAATTGAAGGGCCTTAGAGTCAACCTAGCTAAAACCAAAATCCTAATAAGTAGGAAGGTAGATAAAACACAAACCCCTTCAGGTAGATGGCCCTGCTCAGTATGTAGAAAAGGAGTAGGTAGTAACTCTATAAGATGTACCCGGTGCAAACTATGGACACATAAGACGTGCAGCAACATCAAAGGCAGGTTAACTAGCAAGTTAGTTTTTGTTTGTGGCAGATGTTCAGGTGCAATAAAGACTGCAAACAAACAGGAAACAACTTCTATCTCATTCCAGGGTGAAAAACTAGAGGTAGTCGATAGCTTCCGCTATCTGGGCGACCAAGTTAGTAGTGGGGGTGGGT
>NC_142956.1:3918871-3920039 GCF_046866305.1 Octopus bimaculoides
GCCATGCTACATGGCAGTGAAACATGGGCCGTGACTGCTGAGGACATGCGTAAGCTCGCAAGAAATGAAGCCAGTATGCTCCGATGGATGTGTAATGTCAGTGAGCATACTAGACAGAGTGTAAGTGCCTTGAGAGAAAAATAGCTGTGTGAAAAAGTGCCACACCCTAGCAGTTGAGGGAACCTGTGGAAGAGGTAGGCCCAGGAAGACCTGGGATGAGGTGGTGAGGCACGACCTTTGAACATTGGGCCTCACCGAGGCGATGACTTCTGACCAGATACCTGGCACCTCACTGCACTCAAGAAGACCCATTCTCCAAGGGAGAAGTATTCAGACTCGTCCCTCTGCAGACCAAAAGCACTGGTGACTGTTCTTCATAAAAGTGGAAAGTGCCTCCACATTGAAGTAACTGTGTGGCAGCGCATAAAAGCATCCATAGCACTGTGAAGAAGCTGGCACTAGGAAGGGCATCCAGCTTTAGAAACCATCACAAATCAAACTGGAGTGTGCTGCAACTCCCCAGTTTGCCATCCCTCCTCAAACCGTCCAACCCATGCCAGCATGGTCAACACACATTAAAAGATGACAATAAACTTAATTCATTAAAATTGACATCATAGGATCCTGTGTGAAGCTTGCATATTTGCAAACTACACTGACACCTTCCCATTGTGTAACAGTTTGAAAAGAAAAACTACAGAATGGTGGACACTAACATTAGTCTTTCTCCAGAAGTATAACTTGACATTGTTGTTTAGATCCAGGTCAGTTCTGACTGAGCAAAGACACTCCATCCATGAACATCCTGTCTATTCCTATAACATTGTATATCTATGACTATATCATCCAATAGTCTTTCGTATTCTTGACTGGAAGGGGAAACTGAAGGGAATTGTGCTGTTATTTCTGGAAGGTTACAACCTATTAGAAATAACAGCACATTTTTATGCTTGCATAAGTTAAATTCTTTTTCTCTATTTTACACTAAAGACAATGCGGAATGGCTCTTTTGAGACAAAACAAAAAAAGTCCATGAAATTGATGAAAATCCCTGATTTAGAAAAGTTGCTCATAACTCCTTTGCCCTGATGACACCAATCACCGTTGCAATTCGTTTTCCCTCTTTTACTTTGCGATACAAAATGAAACAATTTTCCTTTATTTAAAC
>NC_142956.1:3920539-3995539 GCF_046866305.1 Octopus bimaculoides
AATAACAGTAACAACAACAACATCGAAAAATACCTTAGGAATGAGAAGCCAGGTTCGAAACTCTCCCAAGACACCTAATGAAGGCTGGAGGCTATATCAGCTGAAACGTTGTGTTAGCAACAAACAAGATGAGGACAAATATCCGTCAAATGTAAATAATGTTCTTCGCTAATGTCGATGTATTCCATCGTAACTGCCTCATTGGCTATAGGTGAGGTAGCAAAGAAATCCGCTGGTTCATTCACTTGTCTGTGTTCCAACGGGGTGGTAAAGACACTTTTGAACTGGTCATTCAGTACCTCACTGATCCTGGTTGGACTATCTGTGAGGGAGCCATCCTTTCGGAAGAGGGGCCCTATCTTGCAGCGTACTGAGGCTGTTTCTTTCGCATGAAAGAAAGCCTTTGGGTTTGACTTAATGTTTTTTTTTATAACCCAGGCTTCTTTGTCCACTCTCTCCCTCACATAGGATTGTTGTAGGTTTTTTTCAATCTCCATTAATGTTGTTTTTAGGCGGGACCTTTCGCTACTTTTGGAATGGTGGTTGAGGCGATTTGCAACCTCTGTCCATTGTCTCATGAAGATCTTCCTCTCCGTTTGAATCTTGTTACTTTTTGTGTTAGCCTTGTGCTCTGGGACATATTTCTGGCATATGGCTTGCATAACAGACATGAAATATTCCAGTTTCATGCCAATGTCTGGTGTGGAGAGACATTTCGGCCAGTCCTGTCTGAGGATCTCTTTTTGGATCGATTTCCAGTCTGCTTTGTGGAAGTTCAGATTGGAGAGATTTCGGTTGCTTTTCGTGGTCAGCTGTAAGTTTCCTTTTCTAGATTTTGGATGAAGGCTAATATAAAAATATTGGCTGAGAGAAATAGAAACTGTATATTTACTGACAATTGTGTCTACAAGGAGGTTCTACTTGAAAGCAAAATATGCAAGCCATATGCCAGAAATATCTCGACAGTGGAGATTGTGTACCTGAATGATTTCAACCGCACAAAGTAAAAATATAATACTGTTAGGTAAATATCACATATTATAGAGGACACTGGCTTAAGGTTTTTGGATTCATGACTTATAACAAGAACTTCTTTCATTAGGTCAAGGCCACAATTTAGAAGAATCTAATACAGGAGAGGCCCTAGGGTAAACAAAGCAATGAGAAGAGTTTTAGTTTGTAGGTAATAAGACAAGGGTCACCAAAAGCTTATCTTTGTTTCCACAGTTAATCTCGAACAATGAGGGAGTCAAACCAATAAAGGGGTCTACATGTGGTAGACAGATCTGCTAGAATTAGTAACCAAATCCTATTCCATTCACAACCTGTCACCTTAAACAATGTGGTCCTATGTTCTCTATACTTAGGAAAAAGACAGGATGGTCCTGGATGGAAGGCATTTGATAATAGGTCTGTGGTGAAGACAGATGTGGGACTAGGCAACAGCAACAATTTACACAGAAATTCAATTGAAGTCTGATTTTAAACAGTCAAGAGCAGTAAAACATTCACTTTCTTGAAGAGCTTCTTTCAATATTTGAGGTGTACGTTCCGCTGCACTAGAACTTCTATACCATTTCAGCAGCATCTGGAAGCTTTGTTCCATAATGCTAAAAGGATGGTCATACTTGATGATGTCCAGGTCATCTTGTTTAATTCCTAATTCCCTTCCTGCAAAAGAAATAAGAAATAATTGCAACAGCATTAACGATAATATAAAACCCGTGTACTGTAGGCTGTATAAATTAAGTCAAAGAAATTATGTGAATAGAAATGGGAGAAATACTTAAGAAACAGGGAAATTAGAAGACATTGTTATCTATTTCTAAAGATGTTGGTAAAAATATCAAACAAGTTGAAATAAAGGCTGGAGATGGAGACGAAATTTTAAAAAAATTAATTGAAAATTACACATCAGAAAATGTCTGGTGAACAACTGGCAGGAGAAGCGTTTGTGTGGGTAGCAGTGTATGGGAGCCTAAAGAATCAACAAGACCGCCAATAGCCAGATAATTTTATCCATCCATCCATTTTCTCTGCCCTCTATTCATAGGAGAGTTTTAGGGGTAGAGTATTCAGGCACCTCCTTCATACAATCCTATCAGAAGCAACCTTCATTAGAATTTCTGAAAGGATTTCCAAACATGACCATTTGAAAACTATGGATATCATCCAACCATCTCGCCCTTGGTCTACCCCTTGGCTCAGCTTGAAGAATCCCTCTTGCGATTCCTTTCCTGTGACATTTTAATCACATGCCAGGAGTACTGGAGCTGTGAATTCTCAATGAAGAGAAGCAGTCGCTTGACCTGGAGAGACCCCAAATCTCCAGCCTACACACCTTGTTGGGCAACATTTCTCCAGAGACTCTTTGGAGGAATACAATTTCAGTCGTTTCATAACGACCCGTGATCAATGCCTGAAATAGTCATTTGTGATGTCTTTCTGCCTATGATTAATAAATATTTGAAAATTATCAACATTTAGAAATATCTCGACAGTGGAGATTGTGTACCTGAATGATTTCAACCGCACAAAGTAAAAATATAATACTGTTAGGTAAATATCACATATTATAGAGGACACTGGCTTAAGGTTTTTGGATTCATGACTTATAACAAGAACTTCTTTCATTAGGTCAAGGCCACAATTTAGAAGAATCTAATACAGGAGAGGCCCTAGGGTAAACAAAGCAATGAGAAGAGTTTTAGTTTGTAGGTAATAAGACAAGGGTCACCAAAATCTACACCATACACCTACAACACTTGGGTGCTGAAAGAATCACTGCATCCACAAGCAAGTTTTACAGGGAGGGCAGGTTAGGGCTAGGGTTAGGGAAGGACTTTGTAAGTAGCAGGAATAGTTCATAGTAGGAACAAGTAATAAAGACATAGTTGATAGTTTCTGTTACTTAAGAGACAGAATTAGAAGTGGAGGAGACTATTCTGAAAGCACAGTAGGTAGAAGGAAAACGAGATGAAAAATGTACAGGGAGCTGTTATGTCTACTGGCAACTAAGGGATTCTGTCTCCAAATGAAGGAGAGATTGCATGAGGTGTATTTATAAAGTGTAATGTTACATGGAATGCGGAGGATGCGTGGAAACTGCCAGGAAATGAGGTGAGCACACATCACTAGAAGTGAAATGTTAATGTGTTGAAAACTTGGAGCCAAAAAACTGGGTCTCAGAAGAATCTGTGATAGTTCACAAGAAAAACAAATAATAGCATAGATATAGAAGGGATATGGAAGATGAAATTTGGATAAAGAAATGCCTGAAATTCAAGTCAAAGGAAACAAGCGATCAACCCTGACAAAGGACCACAACAACTCTTGGAGAAGTCGTCTGACCATTACAAACTTAGTAAAATGTATGTAAGATGATGATGATAATGGACTGATGTTAGTGGATTGATTTAGCCCAGTATATGACTGGTACATTTTGTATGACTCCCAGAGATATAGCAAGCTAGCAACTTCGTAGATGATGTCCGTCTTAATTTAGATAAATCATTTCTGAGTGCAAACTTCCATGCTACATGGCAGTGAAACATGGGCCATGACTGCTGAGGACATGTGTAGGCTTGACAGAAATGAAGCTAGAATGATCCGCTGGATGTGTAATGTTAGTGTGCATACATGACACAGTGTAAGTGTCTGAGAGAAAAGTTGGACATAAGAAGCATCAAATGTGGTGTGCAAGAGAGACGACTGCACTGGTATGGTCATGTGTTACGTATGGATGAGGAACATTGTGTGAGGAAGTGCCACTTCCTAACTGTAGAAGGAATCTGTGGAAGAGGTATACCCAGGAAGACATGGGATGAGGTGGTGAAGCATTGTCTTTGAACATTGGGCCTCACAGAGGCAATGACAGGAGACCGAGACCTTTGGAAATATGCTGTGATTCAGAAGACCTGGCAACTAAATTTAGATCGCAGTCATGGCCGATGCTAGTGTGGCATGTCTGGCCCATTTAAGAGCACCCTTTATGCATCAGGCGACATGATATGCTTGAGAAGACCTGTTGAGTCCAGTAAAACCAAAATCAAAGCAGTGGCCAGTGCCCCCCAGACTGGCCCGTTCTGTTGGCACATAAAAGGCATCGTCCAAATGTGGTTGATGCCAGTGTCATATCCCTAGCTCCCTGTTCCGGTGGCACGTAACAAGCACCATCTGAACATGATCGATACTAGGTCTGCCTGACTGGCTCCTGTACTGGTGGCACGTAAAAAACACTATCCAAACGTGATCGATGCCAGGATCATCTGACTGACCTCCGTGCCGGTGGCACATAAAAATCACCCACTACACTCTCGGAGTGGTTGGCATTAGGAAGGGCATCTAGCTGTAGAAACACTGCCAGATCTGATTGGAGCCTGGTGCAGCTGCAGGCTCTCCAGACCTCAGTCAAACCATCCAACCCATGCCAGCATGGAAAACAGACTTCAAATGATGATGATTATGATGATTTCTATCAGCTGACTCAGGGATCAAAGGTTCAAATCTAGTCCCCAGCACAGCTCAATAAACCTGGTAAAGACATTTCTCTATGCTGTAGTTTGTCTAGATGTATATAAGTACCATAGGGAGGTAGAAGACATTGCTGTCAATAACAGGAGCATTGTATAAATGATATTTTATGTTGTTAAACTGTCAGACAAGGGGAAATGGGATATTGTGATGTTCATGCCTTTTCCATGTGACATTTGTAATGTAAAGGAGAGTGAAATGATTTCAATTGGGAAACAAAATCAAGCTGAGTTTGAATCTTCTGTTGAGATTTTGTTTTTTGTAATATAAGAGAGTGTTTCATGAACTTACAATGCTGAGTTCAATCCAGCCATGAACACAATCAACAATGGGGCCTGTCTTCTTTAGTGACAGGAAATATATGTTGCCCTGAGACTAAAGAATTACAATAAACACAGACTGGCCAGGGGAGAGATGACATGTCCCACACAATGCACACTCTCATGTTAGAAAGGTTGCATTTGATAATGTGGTCCTCTTCAACCAAGACAAAGCATTATGGCACATCTGGAACCGTTTCCTCTTAACTCTGACAGATTAAGGCAGATATCTGCCCAAACAAACAACAAAAACCTAACAGTAAACTTACTAAAAGTGTAAACAAACAAAAGCATTGTCATTAATTCACCTGTTTACTCTTAAACGACAATATTTTTGAGTCCCCTTTTACAAACGACAATATTAACTCTACTCTGTCTCTTCATTTATACATTTTACGAAATTTCATTGATATCTTTACTTTATAGCTAAACTTTTAATTGGAAATTAGGAATGGAACCTGTTCTCAGTCATTCAAACAAACAAAAGTTTAGCTTAAAGCAAAATTTATAGAAATTAACTGGGTATTTTATACTCACCAAGTTCCTGCCATTTACCCGCCAACTTTCTGGACACCTTATGGAGATGCTTCTCCTCTAGCATTACAGAATCTGAAATATTTCCAAATTTTACACTTCATAGCATAATTTCCCTATCTCTGTTAATGGTTTATATTTTATTATTGTAAGATATTCCTATTATCAATGGACAACTGCTGACCATTATAGGTTTGGTCAACAATTTTATACTTTCTACAGTGGTCCTATTTAATGGCTCAATATTTAGGTCCACAACAAAATAAACTGACCTTCCTAAGCCTCCTTTTTCTATTAAGACATCCCACTCAATCTAACAATGTTGCAATCATCTCATTTAATTATCACATGTTAACACCTTTTATCTTTTTTCTCTCTTATATCTGTGCTAAACCTATGACATGGCGTGGTGCCCTCACCACTAGACTTCACTAATCAACATTCCCCTCATTCTTTTGCTTAATTCCGATGTCAACCAAGTTGGTCATCAACAAACTTGACACAAACTCATGTCACACCACTTGGAGTAGGATCAACACACACCTGTTATCTTTGTCAAACGCTGCTGCTTTTAATCTTTGATTTTAATTATGTAACTCACAGTTCACCAGAATTTCATCCTGATTCAGGAAATATTTAAAGACACCTTAATGAAATAGTTTTCTTTCCTGATGAGCAATGATTAGTTCTACACAGGTGAAACAGAAAGTGATAACAGGTATCCTAAAACTCTGTATACTTACACAAAACATCTTTAATGACACACAAATGTTTATACACAGATTAATGCAAAGGAAAAATATCTGAAATGGTACATAAGAAGTGATATTCAAGAATATATAATCAAGATGGTGATATAGATAACAATGAGATGAGAGAAAGGTGAATATATTTCTTTAAGGGGAGAGAATTGCTTCAGGGTTTATATTTATCTTTTGTATTTTTTTCCTTATCGCGAGAGCCCTTTTTCCTGTGTTTTATGTTTCCATATTTCCATAAATCCCATTATGGAGAGAGAGAGAGAAAGAGAAAGAGAGAAAACAATTCTCTCAGCAGCAGACCAAAGCCTCCTACTTGGATAAAGACATCGTTTCGTGGATGTCATGGTAGATTTACTAACAGTGAAAAAACAAAAGACAGGGTGTTCACACTTGTAGCAGTTTTCAACTTAACCATCTTGTTCAACAAGAACACCAACAACAATGATCAGTAAACTTATTGAAAATGTACAACAAACAAACACCGACATTAACTCACCTGTTTACCATTAAACAGCAAAATGTTTTAGTTCCTTCATTCAAAAGACAATTAACTCGAATGTGTTTCCTAATTGAGCCATTTTAGCAACAGCGCCAACACTGCTGGACATTTTGTTAAATTTTGGTAATATCAATATTTTTAATAAACTTCATGTTGTTACACTACTGGGAACTACAGAGGCTGCTACTTGTAGATAGATAGACAAATAGATAGAGAGAGAGGGGGGAGGGAGAAAGAGAGAAGGAAAGTGAGGGAGACAACAATGAGATGAAAGAAAAGTGAATATATCTCCTTAAGGGGAGACAACCGCTTCAGGATTTATATTTCATCTTTTGTATTTTTTCCTTATCATGAGAGTCCTTTTTCCTGTGTCTCAGGTTTTCATATTTCGATAAAACCCCTTTACTGGATATTCTTGCATTTGTAGGTAGAGAATAGAATTACTTTATAGGTAACCATTCGAATGAAATGTAGCAATGGAACCTCTTCTCAGTCATTCACACAAACAATATAACTCAGGTGAGAGTAAAATTTATAGAAATCAATTACAGTTATTTTGTACTCACCAACAGATTCTGCAACCGTCTGGACTGCTTTCTCTTCAGACTTGGGACACTCTGAAATAAGAATTGGAAATTAGTAATGGAACCTCTTCTCAGTCATTCACACAAACAATATAACTCAGGTGAAGGTAAAATTTATAGAAATCAATTACAGTTATTTTGTACTCACCAACAGATTCTGCAACCGTCTGGACTGCTTTCTCTTCAGACTTGGGACACTCTGAAATAAGAATTGGAAATTAGTAATGGAACCTCTTCTCAGTCATTCACACAAACAATATAACTCAGGTGAAGGTAAAATTTATAGAAATCAATTACAGTTATTTTATACTCACCAACAGATTCTGCAACCGTCTGAACTGCTTTCTCTTCAGACTTGGGACACTCTGAAATAAGCATTTCAAAGGTTTATATTTCATATAAAAATTTCTTTGTCTCTGTTAATAATCTATATTCCATTATTGTGAGGCAATCATATCATCAATGGTCAATTGGTGACCACTATGCTTTCGGTCAACACTTTCTAAGCTGTTACTATGTAACAGCTCAATATTTAGAACCACAACAAAATAGGCTAACCTTTCTAAATCTCATCTTTTTCTTAAGACATCATATAATAAGCAGCCTTGTTTGTTTTTTCAGGTGAGCAACAATTAATTCTACACAGGTGAAGCAGAAAGTGATAACAGGTATCCTGAACAAAACTACATTTGTATAAAATCTCCTTCAGTTAAAACTGTTTATCTACAGATTATTGCAAAGGAGTTATATCTGAAATGATACACTAGAATTCATTCTCAAGAATATATAAGCAAGGCGGGGATATAAACCAAACTGTATTTTTCTAGTAGTTTTGATTTATCAATTGCTTATTGCCCCTCTTCAGTTTGTGCCATGATTTTACTGCCTCAACACTTTTCAGTCAACAATGGAGTGTCCCGTGGTCTTTAACTGTTGGCATCGGTTCTCCTGCTATTTTGAACTTCACTTGTTTCCACGGATATTTCACAAATGACAGACTGCATTACTTAATTGCTTGGAACTCCATTCTTGACCAAGTACTTAGTCTCCATCGAGTCTATTTGCATATCCTTTTAGTCTCTTGTTAGCATTGTTATGTCATCCATGAATACCTTCTTAGTTGATTTCACTTGAACCATTTCTTCTGATCAATCTGCTGATCTAAGAAACATAACAAACAAAAACCAAATGATTGAAATTATGCAACCAACAACTATTCCAATTTCAAGACAATGCCAGTCTCTTGTGAAATTTTCTGCCATGAGCCACATTTTGAAATCCTTAAATCAGATCCTTGTATATAAACCAAGTCCATTGCTCCCATCAACAACTGGAGCTCCCTACTGAGTGGTACAGGACCCTAAGCATTAGTCAGATCAAGCCATTCAACATTCAGATTCCTTTTATTCATCTTTCTGCCTTGTATGCATCCCAGACTGAAAATGCACGTTCCATATAACCACGAGGTTTAGGGATGCCAGCCTTCTGGACAGACATATAACTGATCTCTTAGCAAGTAAACCCATGTAAATCTTGCTTTATATATTCAAGGTTGAAACTGGTCTGAACTAGTCAATCAGTTCTGAATCAGCTTACTTTGGTAAGTAACCTCTTTCTGCCTTGTGCCAGCCATCAACCAGTCCACCTTTATGCCTTGACTCTCAAAGTAGGAGGTGTTGCTTATAACATAATTGTGTACAATACTTGTCCACTTTGTACATTGGTGCTCTTTGATCTTGCCTTCTTCACTTAGCTTTATACCTGTTTCTTGCTGGAATCACCAAGCTGAAATATTTGATTTTGGAAATCAGATGAAAGATGACGATGATATTTATTGCAGTGTATCTTGCAGCCAGTATCAATCACAAAGAGAGAGAGAGAGAGAGAGAAACAACGTTTGTTTCAGCAGCAGAGCAAAACGTCTTCTACTTGGATAAGGACAATGTTTAGTGAATGTAATGAGAGATTTACTATCAGTGAAAAAGATATGGTGTTCACACTTGGAATGCATTTCATTATAAATCTGCCAAATTATGAGGGAGATCTTCCGAAACAACAACAACAACCGCTCAGTAAAGTTAGTAAACATGTAAAACAAACAACAATGTTGTCCTTAACTCAACTGTTTACACCTAAACAACACATTTTAGTTCTCTGTTCCAAAAGACAATATTAAATCTATTGTATCTTCTAAGTAATCCATTCTACCAACCATGTTAACCTTGATTTTATGGAATTTCTCTAATATCTTTAATAGAATCAATTTACAATTGGAAATTAGGAATGGAACCTGTTTTCGGTCCTTCTGATAAACTAAAAAAGCTCAGGTGAAGGTAAAATTTGTAGAAATCAATTCGGCAGTTATTTTATACTTACCAACTTCCTGTGATGTCCTCTGGGTTTCCTGTTCAAACTTTACAGTCTCTGAAATGAATATTTCCAAGTTTTACATTTTATAGTAAAATTTCCTTATTTTTATGAATTATTTTTATCTTAATATTGTGAGACATTCTGCCCATCAGTGGTCAACTGGTGACCACAATTCTTTTGGCCAAAACTTTCTAAGGTGTCTCAATCTAATAGCTCAATGTTTAGAGCCACAACAAAATAGACTAACCTTCCTAAATCTTTTCTCCCTATTTATGTCTCCTACATAATCTAACAATTCCTGCACCCAAGCAAAACAATATATTTACATATAGGGTAACAAGGTGTAAAATGTTAGGTGAGGGTACAAGATGATGCTATGACAAAGTTAGTTCAAATTTCAGACATACAACTGTAATAGTGTTTCTGAATGACAGCAGATTAATTATCATGTTAATAGATTATATAGAAAGTACAATAGCACATTGCCTGACACTGCAATACTAGATATCTATATAGCTTCTAATCAACCTAATTAATAAAACGTGTGACCTTCATTACAATGAATATAATTGCGTTTCAGCACAGTTGATATTACTGTAGTTCCATGAAAGAAAAATGTTACCAGATCCAATGCCAAATACTAATAATAAATCCTTTACTCTCGTCAGATCCGAAGTGCTATCAAAAGGTTTCCAGAAATGTTATGTTCAATAAAAAATTATTTATTTATTCAAATATTAACATCATTTCCTTTAAAATGGTCACTTTTCGTAGCAATACACCAATCCCAGCATTCATGCCACTTTTGGAATGTGTCCTGAAAGCCGTTTTCTGTGAAGCGAGGCAAGAATCTTTTGCGATTTGCTAGCTCGCATTGTGCATGCAACCATATGCTGCCATCTGTCGGCACGCTATACAACTAGTCCGTGAACTTTCTGATAATATCTTGGAGCAATGATCAGGCTTCGTGTTCTAATTAAAACTAATCAACTCAAAAGTAAAATCAAAAGGTGAAAGAATCAGAAAACAATGCTTCTTTTAGCATTAATCTCATCTAAAAAACTAACAAGTGTGAGCATAAAATGTCGAAAAGGATGGCCAACATTATAACAAGTGTTAATCATATATAGTTACGAACAAGGAGTTGCATGTTCAAATCTCACTGGAACACATATTTTATTCCTATCTGTATATTTTATGTTAATACCAATACTTTGTTTAAATGTAAACATGTTCAGAGTTCAATACTCAATTTAACAAAAGTAATTTGAATATCAATATCTTTAAACAGATTTAATATTATATTGCTTTTAGTTTATATCTAAAATATATATTCTAACCAGAGACATTCTGGGTATATATCCCCACAGGAAACAACATGTCTACACAGGTGGAAAAGGAAAATAATAACAGGTGTCCTCAAACCCTCTACACTTTCATAAAAAACTCATTAACTACATATAACTGTTCATCCATATAATTTGTAGTGCAAATATCTGAAAAGGCACAAAAGAACTGCTTCTCAAGAATCTAGGATATCTCTCACAACCTTCTTCTAGACATCAATCAAAGTTTCCTCACCCGTTTAATGACCCCTATATGAATCTGCTACATTGCAATGGGGTGAAAACCCAGTTACAAACAAATTTGAGGACACAATTTACACCTCTGTACAAGGGTTTGACTGACACAAACTGTCTTTCTGATGTTGTAATTAATACAAAAACAACATTACAAGGAATATGTGTAACACTACTCACTCCCCCACTCCACCACAACTACTCTATCACATTAGTCACTAATTATAATTGAGATCAACTAATTGAAAATGCCTCTACAATGTTTTATAAATTACATCTAATTAGTGTTGGTGAAAATGGCTGGGTCAATTTTCAGCCATTCATTTTGTGACACTAATGTTATTTCCTATTTTTTCATTGAATATCTTATTGATAACTTACCAGTCGTTAATATTTGTTAAAAATGTCTCCAAAGAAATAGATTCCTGGAGCTCAAAGGTCTCAAATCATTGCATTATCAAGTGAAGGATTCTCTCAAGTTGAAATTGCAAGAAAATTGAAATGCTCAAGAAAAGATTTCCATCAAAAGGTACAATGAGAGAAATTCTTTCATAAATTGTAAAGGACGAGGTTGCAAAACGTGTACAGCCACAAGGGAAGACAGGTTGCTGAAGAGGACATCACTGGTGGATAGGAAAAACACCTCTTTTGACGTAGCTGCTGAGTTTTGGGTGGCAACAAACAAAGATATATCAATTCACACAATGAGAAGAAGAAGAAGGTTATTAGAAGCTGGATTCAAAGGATGTAAGGCCTAAAAAGATGCTGTTACTGTCAGAGGGGAACATGAACAAGCAGTTGTGTTGGGCAAAAGAGCATGAAGATTGGACTACTGATGATGGGGCTAAAGTTGTTTGGTCTGATCAAAGTAACTTTGATATATGTTCTCCACATTCATTTCCACCATTTTACTAGGCATAATCGAAATTCTTACACTTTTACCAATTTTGTATTGGATACCAAAAATGATCAGTAATTTTTTTGATTATCTTCAGGTCTTTGGAAACCCAGGAGCTGTTTATGTCCACCATAGAGTAGGGGAGGTTTATCATCCTGGATGTGTGGTCCCAACAGTCAAATCTGGATTGGGAAATGTAATTGCTTGGGTTTGCATGTTTTCTTAAGGGCCTGGAATGTTGTTCACTTGTAAGGGCAGAATGAATGCCAACACTTACACCAACATGTTAGATCAAATTTATCAACCTTCTTTAGCGAAAATCTTCAATGATAACACCCCAGATGGCATAATCATTCAACAAAATATTTCTGCATGCCACACATCCAGAGACTCAATGGGTTGGTGAGGAGAAAGGGATGAGGGTGATGAAATGGCCTCCTTAGTTTCCAGACCTCAATCCTATTGAACATGTGGTGACCCTTAGGTAGAAGAGTGAGGGTGCAAAAATGTTCTTCAAAAAGCGAATTAGAAACCAAAATTCATGGAGAGTGGCAGAAAACTGACCCAGCCACTTGTGCCAACTTAGTCTCAAGTATGCAAAAATGCATAAAAGCAGTTATAAAAGCAAAAGGAGGACACATCAAATACTAATTAATGATGGGATCAACTCTAGAATGTTTATTAGACTGGTTTCAATTATTAAGTAAATGAGTTTCAATCATATTCTCTATTTTATTATACCTGCTCTATAATTTTGGCCAAGGTTGTATATATTTATCAACAAGGATTTGTGTGTTTGAGTCACACTGGGAACTCCTGTTTTATTTCTATCTCTGTATCGTATGCTAGCACCAATACTTTGTTTAAATGTAAACACATGTTCACAGTTCAATACTGATTTAGTATTGAATGAAAGTAAGTTATTGTTCAATATTCTTATACTGAGAGATTCTGTGTATATACCCACAACAAAATATGACAACTCCTATCAAACATTAGACTACTGTAATTGTTTGATATCTTCACAGTATGATAAATCATGATGAATTTGTGAAGTTCAACGTTGTAAAATAGGTTGAAACTATCCCTGACATCATTTCCCAATTCCAACATTCTTTTCAGATACCCAGGATGATTGATTTTAACCGTCAAACTCTATAAAGTTGGTCCTTAAACTCTCAGTTGAGATTTTATCCTTGAATCTCCTACTTTACCAAAGCTGACTCTGATGTTCTTGGAAGTAACATTGTCTTTAATTATCAGCTCTCCATGATACTGATAAATCATTAATCACCTCTAATCACTCACAATTGAAAGTAAAAGGTTTACAAATAGAACATTGGAGATTTAGTGATATTTCAGTTTAATTACCATTTATCTTACATTATCATTCATTAGTCATATGTTGCAAAGCACAATCCTTTTGAAGTGTGATCACTCTTCTAATTAGATAAAGACAATGTTTAGTGGATGTAGTGATAGATATACTATCACAAAGAAAAGACCCCATTTATACCAGATAATGGCAGATCTGGGTCTCCACCACAATATGAAGTGTGTTATTCCATACCAGAAAGTTAATGAGACAACAGACAGATCATTAAAGAATGTTCTTACCAAATCCACTTTTGCTGAGTATGTGTTGTCGACATATGGGGCATTGCTTAAATGTCATTTGAGAACAGCAATCCTGACAAATAACAGTATGTTGACATGGCTGGAGTGTGACAGTAGCCTTTTTCTCTTGACACCACCGACACCTGTGGAACAAAATATTAACACATCCCATCAATGACATTCAGTTATAATAAAATATTTCATTATGGACATGTTTAGAGTACAGAATATTAAGGGGCACTACAGTGACCAGCAAGAGTACATCGTAAATTCTTCTGTAAACAATTACATACAAGCAGGTTTGTGTGTATACAAGTGTCACATTAACATAGACATACAAGGCTGGGCTGAAAGTATCATAGGCTGACTAAGAAGGAGTTATCATACAGTAATTAAACTTGGAATGCATTAAATTCAACCTTTACTGATGCTAACTCCATTTTTGCTTTCCAGATAAACCCACATTGGAATCAGAATTGAGGACTTGTAAAAGTGGTGCTAGAGACATTTTGTGAAAATGGATAAAATTTGGCACCGTGGTGTTATCAGATATCTGCAGAAAAAGGGGTTAGCCCCCAAGGACATTCATGCTGACACAGTTGCTACATTAGATGATGCTCCAGTTTTACCAACTGTGCAAATGTGGGGAGCTGAATTCAAGAAAGGTAGGGAAAGTCTTGAAGATGACCCAAGGTTTGGACGTCCTGCCACAGCCACCACCCAAGAAAACGTTGACCATGTTCACCACCCAGAGTAATGGGTGGCAGACATTTAAATGTTAATCAGATAACGAATGCTGTAGGTATCTCCCGTGAATGAGTTGAGAACATTCTGCATAACGAACCTGGCATGTCGAAGGTTTCAGCTCAGTGGGTGCCACAACTTTTGATGCCTGATCAAAAGCACACCAAGCTGGTCATGTCGCAGGCAAACTTGGCACTTTTTGAAGCAAATCCGGCCGGTTTTCTTGAATGTTTTCCTCATCCAAGATGAATGCTGGGTTCACCACTTTGATTCAGAGACCAAACAGCAGTCCATCCAGTAGAAACACCCATCTTCTACCTCCACCAAAGAAGGCCAAGATGGTGTCATCGGCAGGGAAGATGATGGCCTCCATCTTCTAGGATGCAAGCAACATTGTGTTCATTGACCCCCTTCAGAAAGGCCATACTACCAATGGTGAATATTATATGCCAACTTGCTGAGGGAGCTACGAAAGGTAATGAAACAGCCTGGAAAACTGATGAAGGGGGGGTCCTGCTTCACGGGGACAATGCTCTTGCACACAAGTCTGTGGTTGCAATGGCTGCTGTGCATGACTGTGGCTTTGAACTGGTTGATCACCCTCCATGTTCTCCTGATTTGGCACCATCTGACCAATTTCTGTTCCCCAACATGAGAAAACACTTGGTTGGGAAGCAGTATCGGACCAATGATGAAGTCATATCTGCTGTTGAGGACTTTTTTGAGGGTCAGGATGAGAGCTTCTATACCACGGGAATCCAAGTGCTGCAATACTGATATAAGAAGTGTATGGACCCCAGGGGAGACTATGCCAAAAAATAAAACACATTTGGTCAAGTTCACTCATTGCATCGTAGTCAGCCTATGAACTTTTCAGCCCATCCTCATATATATGTATACATATATACACACATATATTAATAAATATATGTCTTGAATGTGATACATCACAAAAACTGGTTGACACAAAGAGAACTAAATATAGTCCCAAACCATACTTCACTTCTAGAATAGATTCCATTTCTTCTCAACAAATATCTCTTTGTACTCAAGTGTGTTTCTTTATGCAACCTTTGTTATATATATATATATATATATATATATATATATATATATATATATATATATATATATATATATACATATATTACTTTCTTCTATTTAATCTGATTAAGAAGTGCTCTGGACAGACAGGACACAATTGCTCTAACTCCATGTATGGGTGAACTAGGTAATAAAACAGGTCACAGTGCTAAAATAGAACAATGCCCTGAGAATTATGTACGATATGTATGTACAAAACCTGAGAACCCTTTTCAAAATTGATGAGTTGAATGCTGTAAATGCCATATTTCTATGCACCACTAACTTCACGATGATTTCAGGCCAATAAAAGGTACACTATAGTTATATGATTGAAGGATTGTGGGAAACGATCCAACTACTGGTTTGGTCCTTTCAGTGCCTGGCCCATCTGTCTTCTACCACCATTGCATTTCAACAAAATCTGGCTATCCACAGGGAAATTTTGGATATTTGATGTAATGGATATTAAAAGTAGACTTCCTTACATAATCATACACTGAAGGACCATATAAGAAAGCCATGCATACAAATCTGCCCCTAGTTATAAGCTAAATCAAGGGACATTGAGAAAGCCATTGAATCTGCCACACATGATGGAATTGTTATTGGTGAATCTGAAGAAATCATTGATCTACAAACATTTTTTGACAACTTTTCCACTTCAAATGTATTTCTCAAAAAACGCTGACTTGTTAGATAAGCTTTCTACTGAGGCATGTGCTTACTGTTTAGCTGCTGATAAGGAGAGGTGTGAAAAGCAAATATCTTCTCAAGCCCGTCTTGGTTTAACACCAAATATACACCTGAAGTTATGTATTGTAGCTTCTTTGAATTACAATCCTACACTTCATGGAAAAGCTCCAGGAAACTTATCAAGGACAATACATCCTCCTCTATGAATCGTGATAGGTTTCAATCTGGAAACAAATTATTGATTTTAAATACCAACAGTTTATGTAACAAGGTCCACCTTTTTGATTCTTACATTAAAAGTACCAATTCCAATCTTGTTAGTTAAACCTGGGCACATTCTTTACTCTGCAATGAAGTTTTGAGTATACCAAGCTACATTTTGTTACACAAAGACCACTCTGATTACCATAGGGGTGGGGGTTGTGTGATGGTCTATGGTCACTCAAGCTTTTCTGTAATTCCTTGTGGAGATTTAAACTGGTCACTACAAGAAGTATTCTTTTGCAACATATACACTTCTACTTGAATTTGTTTACCATCTGCAAAACTGCCATAAAAACTCACAGATTTTTGACATCTTCAAACCTGCATCTATGGAAGCAGTCACCCATATTTTCATACTGGTGATTTCGATTATCCAAATATTGATTGGGAAACCTTTCACTGGTCACAAAGTGCAAATGATTTCCTTCATTTTGTGCTGGATTCAAAGCGATCCCAATTAGTCACCTCTTCTATAAGGGGTAACAGCACTTTGGATCTGCTATTTACCACTTCTCCTGAAACTGTTATCAGCTTCACTACCAAGATACATTTAGCTAACTCTAACCATGCTCTAATCTTGCCAATCTATCTCTTACGGTCAGAAAGAAAAGTCACAACTGCCTACAAAGTGATTGCTTTTACAGGAACAAGGCTGACTGGAACTCCTATTGTACTCTGCCCTGACTGGCTTCAGGTTTACAATTCTAGAGATGTCAAGACTGACCTTCAGTACATCCTTAATTCAATGTGGGCCACATGTAAAGTATTAGTACCATATAAATGTGTTAGAAGCCCCATCAGTGCAATATGGAAGACACATTGATGAGGTGCTGAATGTGAATACAGATTATATAGAACAATGGATAAAAGAGGGTGCAACAGAGCATCCAACTATATCAAGCAGGTGACTAAAACAGGTAGTAATTAAAGTTGAACAATGCATAACAAAACACCTGGATAGAAAATTGTTCTGGAAATATGTAGATTCAAAAATAAAGGCCTCACTCTCCAGTTGTACCTCCTCATAATCTATTCTTGGTACCTTGTTGCTTCTTGTATATATTAATCTAAATAGATGCCACCTTGAAGCATATTATTCTATGCTATATATCTTTCTTTCAATCTGATCTGGACACAATGCAGCAATGGATTGCTTGATTGGCAACTCAAGTGGGTTGTAGATATGTACATTTGAACGTGGCCTTGGTATTAATGTCAACAATGACCTGTGATGGACAAACTACATTTCTAAAAACCTTCAAAAAGGTTGAAAGTGTCTTAGCATCATTTGGTAAGACCGTTGTTACTTTGTCAAGTTATCAATTTAAAGTTATTATATGTGGCTACGGTACATCCACACTTACAGCTTTCAGTTCCAGCCTGGAACCCCAATCTTGAAGCATGTTATTATATGCTATATACCTTTCCTTCAATCTGATCTACAACCAGGCAAATACTCTCTGTTAGTCGCCATATATTGAATGTATTATTTCTCTGGGTATCAGCACACTGAAGTTTGATGTCTAGCAGCTGACTTGGTGAAATACCACAAGATTATACACCATCTTGCCAACAACAACTTTGGTTATCTTCTTCCTGTATTTGACTAATCGCTGCATTCCATCCCCTCTTTTACCCTTTTCCAGTAAAGTGTAGTACACCTGCGCTCCGTATACCTTATATCATTATTATAACATTCCCATAAAAGAACATTTCTAGAAGGAAAGAAATCCTACTGATGCTTGTATATAGAACAGAAAGAACCATATTTATACAATCCAAAATTCAATCTCTACAAAGAATATCTAAATTTCAACAAAGGAAGTTCAAGATAATTCTCTCAGTGAATAATGTGTCTCCTTTCTTATCAGTCAATATAGACAGATGTATGGCAAGAAACTGCTACAACTAATAAACTGCTGAAACCTAAAATACTAGGAATGGTATTTGTGTTACTTAAATTAGTTATGTTTTCTGATAGTTTTGTTTGGAGAGGATATGTGGTTATGTTCCACCAAAAGCCACAGCATTGGGCCTCATGGAGGCAATAACCAAGTCCTTTGGCATTATGTTGTGTTTGAGAAGAAAACCCATCGAGCTGAGCAAAATCGCAGTCGTGGCAGATACCAGTGTCACACAAAATGGCACTTGTGCTGGTGGCACATAAACGCACCCTGGTGTTATGCATAGGACACCCGTGCTGGAGGCACGTAAAAGCACCCATTACACTCATGGGGTGGTTGGTGTTAAGAAGGTCATCCAACCATAGAAAACCATGCCAAATCAGACTGGAGTCTGGTGCAGCCTTCCAGCATGCCAGCCCAGTCGAATTGTCCAACCCATACCAGCATGGACAACGGACGTTAAATGATGATGATGATGATGATATACAAACTGTTAGTGTGTGTTTGTAGGTCATTTTCACATGAAAGCTTACATGATGACGACTGATTGAGTCAGAGAAGAGAGAGAGAAAATTGTTGGTAGACAGATGAATGCTTCTTACTTCTAAATAACAGTTTCAAAATGTGTTCACTCACTTTATTATTTAGGACTACATTTTCATGGAGGTCACAGAACTTTAAAATAGTTAGGGGTGGATGGTGAGGTATATCTGTCAACACAAGCAATCATGTGAATATAATCAAAATAGTGTTTTTTGTTTGATCCACTAACAACTGTATTTTCTGTTTATTGTTCTTATTATTGTTGTGTGGTCTTAAGGCTGCAAGGTGGCACAATCATTAGCACACGGGGCAAAATGCATACTGGCATTTTATCTGTCTTTACGTTCTGAGTTCAAATTCCGCTACGGTTGACTTTACCTTGCTTTTGATAAAATAAGTACCAGTTGAAAACTGGGGCTGTTATCATTGACTTATCCCCTCCCTGACCTTGCTGGCCTTGTGCCAGGTTTGGAAATCATTATTGTTGTCTTGGGTCAAGACACTAATGACTGAAGAATACATCGGGAGAATTAAAACCAAATAAACATGATTATATACAAAATAGAAAATGTCCTGGTTTATCTTGTCATTGCTAGTGAGTACTTACAGTGATCGTAAAAATGTTTCTAATTTTTCTTTCAAATGTTGATTTTTTACGCTGTCCAATGGGGTCGCTTTCTTATAATTACGATGGTATAAGCTAGCTCCCTGGCTGGCAAGGTAACTCACAACTACTATTCCAGAGAGCCTCTTATCCATTGACAGTTGGAGCTCAGTGCAGCACTACAAATGATGAAATATAAAACGATGAGTAGAATATTGGACAAATATATATTATAGATAAACAAATCATGTCAAATGTAGGAAATATAATGGAACAAGTATCACAAATAACAGAACACAACAAACCAACAAGAACTTATCTATACAACTGGCTTGATGAAGCCAACTGGCCATAACAAAAGAAATACTTATGGAAGAGTATTGTATATATAAATATAACACAACAACAAACAATGGCAAGCTACGTTTTGTTACACAAAGGCCACTCTAATTACCATGGGGGTCGTGTGATGGTCTATGGTCACTCAAGCTTTTCTGTAATTCCTTGTGGAGATTTAAACTGGTCACAACAAGAAGTATTTTTTGCAACATATATACTCCTACTTTGTTTACCATCTGCAAAACTGCCATCAAAACTCACAGATTTTCAGATCTGCATCTATGAAAGCAGTCACCCACATTTTTGTACTGGTGATTTCGATTATCCAAATATTGATTGGGAAACCTTTCACTGGTCACAAATTGCAACTGATTTCCATAACAACAAACAATGAACAGAGAATAACAACAGCATAGTAATTTCTTCAGACACAGCAACAAAACCAACACCAGGCAGACATATCCAAACATATCAATAATGATTCCAAAATTTATAAAGAAACATTTTTGGCTGATGAAGTGAAGTAAAGGAAGTAAGGATTGGTGTCGTGCTTGAGGCAACACACCAACACATTATAGTCAAGAAATTGTTGAAACTGTTAGTCTGATAGACAATTCCTATAATAATGGGTAGTTGACTGCTAGAGTAGCTTCTTCTCACCAAACAAGACATTACAACAATATGCAGGTGACCATCAACTGTCTGAAATACAGTCACACGTCTGTAGTGACCTTTATATATCTGGGAATCAAAGAGTTGCTTAAATTCTGCAACAATAGACAATAAACACCATCAGATCTACCAGTGGATGGATGATGCTGATGTCTTTCAAACAGACAGACATATATACACCTAGAAGTAGTTGATAGCTACTGTTATCTAGGTAATCAAGTCAGCAGTGGACGTGGATGCGCCGAGAGCATCGCTGCTAGAATAAGATTAAGCAGGGCAAACTTCAGAGAGCTTCTCCCTATGTTGGTAACAAAGGGCCTCTATGACTATCTGTTTATTTACATTGCCATAGATACAAACTCGTGACATCACACTTTTGTGTGCACATCTTAATGTAAATTCATTCTCATCAAATCTCCCTTCTTTACAATCATTGCAAGGGATATTATTCCAGTCAATATACACACAAAGTCCAAGCCCTGGCAATATTTGGAACCCAAATTATCAACTTTGAATAAACTCAGTTATATATTCATTATCATACTGATAAAAGAAACTTTCTTCAAAGTCCATGAATATATTTTCTTTAAATTTAACTGTCCATAAATGAATTTATTTTCCTTTTCCTTTCTTTGGAAAGAATAATGAAATATGCTTTCTACCAATTAACGCAGTTCACCTTGTTTAACTTGAAATTCAACATTTAACACAGTTCGTGAATTTCTCTTGTTAAATTTAAAGAAAATATCTTCATGAACTTTGAAGAAAGTTGTGTCATCAGAATGATTATGAATAACTGAGTTTATTTGAGGTTGATAATTTGGGTTCCAAATACAGCCAGGACTTGGACTTTGTGTGTCTCTCAACCTCAATAATATCTCCAGCAATGTTTGTAACTACACTGTCTACACTGAGGGTATTCTTTTGTTCTGCCTTGAGGTTCACACTTTCTTCTTGGACCCCTACTGACATTCATGGCATTGATTTCTTTAGATATGGTTGGCTGTTCATCATTAAGAACTTTTCAATTGTTGTGCACTGATTTCTTTAGCTCGAAACCTGCCAGTCACCTAGTCACCTACCGCTCCGGCAGACACTCTAGCCAAATCGACTACATCCTCGCCAGAAATAGGGAAAGAGGGCGGCTTATAAATGCCAAAACCTACCCTGGCGAAGAATGTACCCCACAACATAGATTAGTAGTTAGCGACTTTGGGATCAAGGCAAAATGGGTGCCCAGAATTAGACAGGCTTGGAGAAGAAGGGTGTGGAAGCTTAAAGACCCTGCAAACGGACAGAGACTTAGAGACAAGTTACTTGAAGCATTTAACGAAATAGAAGGGGATATAGCATCATACAACGTGGAAGACAATTGGAGATTTCTGCGGGACAACCTGTTGAAAGCCACCGACCAGATTTGTGGGTGGTGTAAGGTCCCCTCCCAACCCAGAGTAACGTGGTGGTGGAACAAGGAGGTAGACAGGGCTATTAGACAAAAGAAACAAGCTTGGAAGGACTGGAAGAACGGTGGTAGCAGGGAATTGTACCAATGTGCCAGAAGGGAGGCTAGGCGACAGGTTTATTTAGCCAGAGGGGAAGCAGATAAGGAAAGATTTGCCAATGTTCTGCGCCGTGAGGACCAAAGACTCGAGGTATTTCGGGTTGCAAGACAGTGTAGGAGAGAGAATAGTGATGTTGTAGGAGAGAAATGTGTTCGCATGGATGATGGTACGCTTGCATTAAATGAGGATGCAAAGAAAGAGGTCTGGAGATGCCACTACGATAGATTGCTTAATAAAGAGAATGAATGGGAGAAAGAGAGCCTGCCTTATGTCGACCCAATAGAGGGACCAGCTATCCGAGTTGATAGTACCAGGGTAGATAAAGCAATTAAGAGTATGAAGACCGGGAAAGCCCCCGGCCCATCAGGAATCACTGCAGAGATGCTCAAAATATCTGGCAGTGTTGGCTATAGCCTAGTCACCCGTATTACGAACCAGGTGATACACGAAGGAGTCATACCCTATGACTGGTGTAGCAGCATCATAGTCAACTGCTACAAAGGTAAAGGGGACGCTTTAGATACAAATAATTACAGAGGCATCAAGCTGTTAGATCAGGTTATGAAAGTTACAGAGAGGGTCATAGCCCAACTAATTAGGGAGCGAATCAATTTAGATGAGATGCAGTTTGGGTTCGTGCCAGGTAAAAGCACTACTGATGCCTTATTTCTAGTGAGACAGTTGCAAGAGAAATACCTAGCCAAGGATAAACCTCTGTACCTGGCTTTCGTTGACATGGAGAAAGCCTTTGACAGGGTCCCCCGATCCCTTATCTGGTGGTCAATGAGGAAACTTGGGATAGAAGAATGGCTAGTGAGAGCTGTGCGAGCCATGTACAGAGATGCGGCCAGTAAGGTGAGGGTTGGAAATGAGTACAGCAATGAATTCCGGGTAGAGGTAGGGGTCCACCAAGGTTCCGTCCTCAGCCCCCTATTATTTACCATAGTCCTCCAGGCAATCACAGAGGAGTTCAAGACAGGTTGCCCCTGGGAGCTCCTCTATGCTGATGACCTTGCCCTAATTGCGGAGTCACTATCAGAACTAGAGGAGAAGTTTCAGGTGTGGAAGCAAGGTCTAGAATTGAAGGGCCTTAGAGTCAACCTAGCTAAAACCAAAATCCTAATAAGTAGGAAGGTAGATAAAACACAAACCCCTTCAGGTAGATGGCCCTGCTCAGTATGTAGAAAAGGAGTAGGTAGTAACTCTATAAGATGTACCCGGTGCAAGCTATGGACACATAAGAGGTGCAGCAACATCAAAGGCAGGTTAACTAGCAAGTTAGTTTTTGTTTGTGGCAGATGTTCAGGTGCAATAAAGACTGCAAACAAACAGGAAACAACTTCTATCTCATTCCAGGGTGAAAAACTAGAGGTAGTCGATAGCTTCCGCTATCTGGGCGACCAAGTTAGTAGTGGGGGTGGGTGCGCTGAAAGTGTAGCTGCTAGAATAAGAATAGCCTGGGCAAAGTTTAGAGAGCTCTTACCCCTGCTGGCGACAAAGGGACTCTCACTCAGAGTAAAAGGCAGACTGTATGACGCATGCGTACGAACAACCATGCTACATGGCAGTGAAACATGGGCTGTAACTGCTGAGGACATACGTAAGCTCGCAAGGAATGAAGCCAGTATGCTCCGTTGGATGTGTAATGTCAATGTGAATACCCGTCAGAGTGTAAGTATCTTGAGAGAAAAGCTGAACATTAGAAGCATCAGTTGTGGCGTGCAAGAGAGACGATTGCGCTGGTATGGACATGTGGTGAGAATGGAGGAGGATAGCTGCGTGAAAAAGTGCCACACCCTAACAGTTGAGGGAACCCGTGGAAGAGGTAGGCCCAGGAAGACCTGGGCTGAGGTGGTGAGGCAAGACCTTCGTACATTGGGCCTCACCGAGGCGATGACTACGGACCGAGACCTTTGGAAATGGGCTGTGCGTGAGAAGACCCGGCAAGCCAAGTAAGATCGTTGCCAGTGCCCCTGGACTGGTTCTTGTGCGGGTGGCACATGAGATGCACCATTTTGAGCGTGGCCGTTGCCAGTACCGCCTGACTGGCTCCTGTAGGATTTTCGAGCGAGATCGTTGCCAGTGCCCCTGGACTGGCTTGTGCGGGTGGCACATAAAAGACACCATTTCGAGCGTGGCCGTTTTCGTGCGGGTGACACGTAAAAGCACCCACTACACTCTCTGAGTGGTTGGCGTTAGGAAGGGCATCCAGCTGTAGAAACTCTGCCAAATCAGACTGGAGCCTGGTGTTGCCATCCGGTTTCACCAGTCCTCAGTCAAATCGTCCAACCCATGCTAGCATGGAAAGCGGACGTTAAACGATGATGATGATGATGATGATACACATCTGTGCAGTTTTTTCCAAATCAAGATCATGTTCTCTCAATAACCGCATTCAGAGGCTATCACTAAGAATTCCACAATTCTGTCAAGTAAAGTAGTACACTTCACATTCTGTGATTTGGTTGCGATTCCGCTAGCTGTAAGATGCAGTTCAAACCTTTGTGTCCACCGATTCCAGTTCTCAGCTACATTGCCTTCTCAGCACAGTTGGGCTTCTTATCTGATTCATTCGGGTGATTATTCAATCCTACTTCTGACACCAGATAAATTATGACATACTTTGGAGAAAAGTGACTCCCGCCTGGACAGATGGAATTATCAATATCAAGTGAAATTAGTGGCATGTTGAATGAAGTACTGTTCCAGGTTGTGGAGGAAAACCGCTCAAGTATACCGGGAAGAAAAACCTGTGAGAAAATGAAGTTGGTAGAGCGAGTTCACAACATACAGAAAGGGAATACAGACATACGGGAAGAATATCCAGAGCAGCTTTTCCAAGGACTTGGATGCATGCTGGGAGACACCACATAGAATTAGTGGACAAAATCACACCCATGGTACACCCACCGAGGAAAGTGCCTGCTGCTTTGACGGACAAGGTGCAAGCAGAACTTGATTGAATGACCTAGCTCGAGTTGTCGTCAAAGAGACTCAATCCATAAACTGGATTAATAGCATGGTAACAGTAGTGAAACCAAATATGATTAGGATCTGTATAGGATCTCAATCGTGCAATAGTTGTTTGCCAGGACTGTAGGTAACTTGAAGATCATACTTCTGTAGCCACAGCAACATTCTCTGCAACCTCTGAGAAAAGCTCTACACAAGGGTTTCTGAAATATCATTTCAAGGGGCTTGCAATTAGTTTCTACTTGAATTGTTTTCCAGTAGATGTACGAATGAAACTTCTCACATCTATGGAGGATACCTAGCATCTCTTTCTCAACCTGCACATACTTCTTTTACGCATTTGTCAGTGACCCCAAAGCAAATGCTACAGGCTTGTCAGCTTGCGTCAATACTGCTCCTAACTTTTGGGAGCTTGCATCAACTGATAACGTTACTGGCTTTGTAACATCAAAGTACTGTGGCACCAGAGTCTCTGTCACTCTTTGTTTCAAATTCTTGAAACATGTTTGCTGCCTTCCTTCCCAGTGCCATGCAATGTCCTTTGGCAATAACTCCCGTAGAACTACTGTTTCACTGGGGAGATTTGGCATGTACTTTCCCAGATGCTGTATCTTACCAAGGAATCTCATCAGATCTGTTTCTATGACACAACACAGGGCACAGCCATTACCATGTGTTTGTTTACATTGTGACGTCACACTTTTGTGTGCTCATCTTAACGTAAAAGTCACTCTCATCACAAGGTCTAGCTGTAGAAACCAATCCAAAAGCAGACTGACTCTCTGGCTTACCAGTTCCAGTCAAACTGTCTAAGATATGCCAGCATGGAAAGCGGGCACTAAATGATGAGATATATATATATATATATATATATGTATGTATGTAGTAGAACATACAAACCAAGCCAAAATCACACTAAGGATCTTCCTTTGTTGTATCCACTCTCTAGTGTTCTAACATTCAACATTCTAATGACATGTCCACAAGAAATCATGTATTTCCTATGTCACCCTAACCCTAACCAGTATTACAAAGGTATTCATCTATCATGTCACACAGAACTCTCTTCTACCCTCTGTCATTGGTCACCTCTCCTTCATACTGTGATGGCAGTGTTTACAAGACCAATATCCAAGATGGGTTACCTTCTTTACAGTTGAGTGGCCATGCTTTTGAAGGTGAAAGGAGATGGAATATCGTTAGTTACATAATACAACTAGTGCTATCAGGAGAAACTGAATTATTTAATACTAAAAGAAGAGATATGGATGGGAGTGAAAAAAAATAGCAAACAATGTCTCCCTGTTTCTCAATTTCTATCCCTTTCTCTCACTTACACACACAGACATCCTCCTCATCATCATTTTACATTCGTTTGCTATGCTGGCATGGGTTAGATGGTTTGGCAGGAGCTTGGCAACTGCAGAGCTGCTCAGGCACCAACTGCCAGCTTTGGTATGGTTCCTACGGTTGGATGCCCTTCCTAATGCCAACCACACACACACATTCACAAACAGTTTTAAAAACTTACCTCATCTAAAATGTGAATGTGTTCCACCTCAGAATGAAACATCTTCTTCCTTACACCAAGGTGCAAACAATTATTGCCATCATTGTCGACAACATGGATGTTTGCTCCATGTGTAATCAATTTATGGATTATTCCGAGGTGGGCGCTGGAGACGGCTTCCAGTAATGGTGTCATTTTCTTATGGTTCTCAATATCCAGTTTCACTGAATCCTTTGTGGAAGTAAAAATAGAAATTGAAAATGTACATGAAAATTAGGGTGGATATCAATGCGTCATTGCTGTCTTCTACTGGGTACTCAAGCAACCTGATCATGTACATTTGATGTTTGTTAGTGTAGTCAACCTTCTGTATGGTCCCTCCATAACTTGCTACGGATATGTGTTAGGGACATGATAAACCTATTAAGATGTCATAAACAGACTGTTTCAGCCTAATCTATATTTATCTCTCAATATAGTACGTTTCAGGGGAGTAGAACAAGAGTGAACATATAATTAGCAGATCAAAACTAGTAAAGAAGAATTATAATGTTGCTATTTTAATAAGGGGTTCATAAAACAGGTGAGTTGGTTAGCGTCCACGTCCTTAACATTCCTGTACATACACACATATACATGAATGTTAAAGAATTGAGATACACACAAACACACACACACATATATAAATATATATATACATACATATATACAGGGGTGGCCCCACTGCATGACACCTTGGGCTAGTGTCTTGTACTACAGTCTCGGGCTGACCAAAGCCTTGGAGTGGATTTGGTAGACAGAAACTGAAAGAAGCCCATCGTATATGTATATGTGTGTGTGTGTGTGTTTATCCCCGCAACATCGCTTGACAATCAACGCTGGTGTGTTTACATCCCTGTAACTTAGCGGTTCAGCAAAAAGAATCAACAGAAGTACTAGTCTTTCAAAGAATAAGTCCTGGAGTCAATTACATGTTGTGGCGAGAGTCACAACAACCCATGCGAGAACAGACTTGACTGAACGACTATGAATAGTAAGGGTCTGACTGAGAGACCAGAGAGGGTAGGTGTTAATTGCAGGAAGTGGTAAGGTGTTGTTTTCGTAGTTTGTTGGTTCGTGCATGGATTGTTGTTGTTACCCTGCTCCGTAATATGCTTTATTGTTGCTACAAGGTTATAGTGTAAACAGTATCGTCATAATAATCGGTGATACAATACATTATATATATATATATGTAAGGAACGACCGTGCGAACTCAAAAAAGGAGAAATGGTGACGAATGGAAAAACAGAGGACTCCTTTTATTTAAACGTGTCACACGGTCGAACACAAAATTATATATCAAATATGATATACATAATATGTTATGCTACGATAACATAGATGACCAGTAATGAAAGACCACAACCGTATGAGATGAATAACAGAGATATTTATTGCAGCGTTAAAGATGTATGTCTGTGTGTGAGTGGGAATGCGACATATAAGAATGTAATCAAAGACAGGCCGTCGTACAAAGAAAAGTATGTATGTGAGTGATACATGTATGTGTATGTGAGTTATTACAGCAGAGAAAGAGTCAATAACACGTGAGCAATTATACCAGTTCTTTAGTACACTATAGGAAAAGTTCTGTATGTGAAAGTGAGGAGGCTGAGTGTGGCAGAGCTGATCACTAGTTGTGATGTCGTGGCATCGATGCCGGGCCGTGATTCTTGTTATACAGATGTTCCTCGCTGACTGAGAACTCTTGTCTGTTTATTATCGTGGTGAAGCTGAGTCACCTAACAGAATCGAAGAGAGAGAAGTGCCGCGGTGGTTTGGATTGGTGTACATAGTAAGTCGTGTTGACGCTGGTGGTGATTGAGGCTGCTTGGTAGTAGTCGTACAAACGTGTTGCTGATATGGCGACGGCGGTGGTCATCGTTGGCTGGACGAAGCTGTTGAAGTGGTCACTGGCTGATTGTTGCTGCTGCTGTCGTGTGGTACACGGAACAGATCTCAAAGAGAAACTGGACCGAGACGAATTTGGCGCCGAGTTAAAGCTATTTATAACAAACTATCGGTTCCCGATGGCTTCAGTTTAATACTCTATCACGTGACCTTATTAGGGGCCGTGATTGGTCAGTTTGCGTTCTGGCGGGAACGGTTCGAAGAAGTTGCCGCTTCGAATAATAATCAGTCACGTGATGACAAGGAATGCGTTCTCTGCTACGCCCGCGTTTATTTATATTTAAATGAGAAGAATGGCGATAGCAATTTTGTATCTAATGGCGATAGGTAGTTTCACTACATATATATAAGAAAAGAAGGGTAAAAATAGTGCTTGCTCCAAATCAAAGCAACAGCTTAAAAAAACCCACCAATCTTATGATAAATATTTATCGTAAGATTTGTGGGTTTTTTGAAGCTGTTGCTTTGATTTTAAGCGAGCAGTATTTTTACCCTTCTTTTCTTCAATTATTGTATATTATACCTGTATTGGTAGAAGTCTTCCTAGCCACCTCATCATTACTGTTTATAGCAGTAATAAATACTTCACATATTTACATTTGAATATATATATATATATATATATATATATATATATATATATTTGTATATATTGAAAAAAAAAACAAGAAAAGGTAGAAAATGCTAAAATAATTTTATAAAAAACATTTCAGTACCGGTTTCAGTCATTGAGACTTTTTCAACTGTAAGTATAGAAAACAATTAAATTTTGGAAAAATTAAAAGAAAAGTTTTTTTAAAAGAATATTTGCAGAGTATTCAAATACAAGGGGCATTTTCCTTGTTTCTGCCTGTCTCTGTCTCTCTTGTTTACTCTAGTGAGTTCGAGGTCGTTGTGAATTCTGGCAGGTAAAAAGAAGGAGAAGAGGATGGAGGGGGAGGAGAAGAATGCGGGAATGCCATAGTAGTAGTAGGATGTTAAATGGTCAAGTGCCCTGGAAGTGACTTGTTCTGGATGGTAGTAGTGATTGAATTGTTGAGACATCTCTTTTGAATGTATTGTTTATAAAAATTTGCATAGGTGTTATTCTAAACAGCAATAGTGGTAAAGTTAGGAAGGAGGTGGCGGAGAGGAAGAAGACAAAGAAGGAGAAAGAGAAGGGAGAATAAGAAAGGAATGTAGGTGATATAATAGTAGTAGGATGTTAAATGGTCAAGTGACCTAAAAGTGGCTCATTATGGATAATAGCAATGATTGGGACTGTTTCTTAATGAATTCTTGGGAATCTCTTGAGTATCATTTTTAATATTTGGGTGTGTGTTTGTGTTATTCTAAGGCCGTGGTGGATATGTCGTTTGTTGTAGATGTGTTCAAAAGGGGTCTGTATTTTGCAATAAAGAGAGTCTCTTTACTAATTTGTTGGCTACAGGTTGTATCGTCCCTGAATTGGTAGAGGGGAAAAATTCTGAAGCTTGGATTTTTGTTATTGGTGCAAATGTCAATGTGGCACATAGAAAGCACCCATTACACTCTCGGAGTGGTTGGCATTAGGAAGGGCATCCAGGTGTAGAAACCTTACCGGATCAGATTAGAGCCTGGTACAGCCTTCTGGCTTGCCAGTCCTCAGTCAAACTGTCCAACCCATGCCAGCATGGAAAGCGGACATTAAACAATGATGATGATGTGTATATATATTTATATACGTGTATATAAACTGTATTATGTAATTCTCATAGACTTTCTAATATATATATATATATATATATATATATATATATATAAGCAATGTTAATTCTCTAAATGAAGTATTAACAGTAACTGCACGATAAAGTGTAGTATATTGCCACTTAAGTGTGGCTGACCCCTAGGGGTGGATGTTACTGTTGCTTTTAGCCCCAGGAGGACATCTCCTCCAGCTGGCTTATCGACACACGACTGTGTCCTGTTTGCCAAGGGAAGTTATCCCTCTCACCTCGATCAGCAGCACGAACGTATCCGGATTTCAGGGTTATTTCCCTTCGTCGGCGTTCGACAGCTGATGACCTTGGTGAGAGAGACAAAAACCTGGCAAACCTTATATCTTCTTTTCCAGTGAAATTCTTCACTGATATTGAAAAGGTGAAAACAAGCAATGTTAATTCTCTAAATGAAGTATTAACAGTAACTGCACGATAAAGTGTAGTATATTGCCACTTAAGTGTGGCTGACCCCTAGGGGTGGATGTTACTGTTGCTTCCCTTGGCAAACAGGACACAGTCGTGTGTCGATAAGCCAGCTGGAGGAGATGTCCTCCTGGGGCTAAAAGCAACAGTAACATCCACCCATAGGGGTCAGCCACACTTAAGTGGCAATATACTACACTTTATATATATATATATATATATATATACACACACATATATACTGGCTGTTCAGTGGTTCGATCACAAGAAAACTTTCTCTGTTTTGCTAGCTACTGCTGTCTATATCCGAAATATACATGTGTGTGTGTATATATATGTGCGTATATATATATATATATATATATATATATATATCACCATCATCATTTAGTGTCTGCTATCTTGCTGGTTTGGGTTAGATGACGCTGGCAATGACCACAACTGTGATTGAAGTTTGCTGCTTATATGGCACTGCCAATGACCATGGTTCTCGGGTGCCATTTAGATGGCACACTCGATGACCATGACTACAATGCATGGCACCATCAAAGATCATGCCTATAGTTCATGGGTACCATTTACATGGTACCATCAAAGATCATGCCTATAATTCATGGGTACCATTTACATGGTACCATCAAAGATCATGCCTATAACTCATGGGTACCATTTACATGGTACCATCAAAGATCATGCCTATAGTTCATGGGTACCATTTACATGGTACCATCAAAGATCATGCATATAATTCATGGGTACCATTTACATGGTACCATCAAAGATCATGCCTATAGTTCATGGGTACCATTTACATGGTACCATCAAAGATCGCACCTATAACACGTGTCATTTACATAACACCGGCGCAGCCACAACTGCGATTTCACTTAGCTTGATGAGTCTTCTTACACACAGCATATCGCCAGAGGTCTCAGTCACATGTCACCACCTCCATGAAGCCCAAAGTTTGAAGATACTGCTTCACCACCTCGTCCCATGTTTCCCTGGATCTACGTCTTCCACAGTTAGAGTGTGGCACTTCTTTACACATCTGTTCCCATCCATATGTATCACAGGACCATACCAGCACAGTTGCTTCTCTTGCACACTACATATCATACCTCTCGTGCCCAACTTTTCTCTCAAGACGCTTAGACCTTTGTCGTACATGCACACTGACATTGCACATCCAGCAAAGCATACTAGCTTTATTCCTTTCAAGCCTATGCATGTCCTCAGCAGTCACAGCCCATGTTTTGCTGCCATGGTGCATAGCTGTCCACACACAGGCATCATACAGTCTGCCTTTCAGTGAGGAGAGGCCCTTTGTTACCAACAGAGGTAGGTGCTCTCTCAACTTTGCCCAGTTTGTTCTTATTCTCACAGCTACACTCTTGCAGCATCCACCTCCACTACTACTAACTTGTAACCAAGATAACAGCAGTTATCAACTGCCTCTAGCTTACCCCACTGGCATTTGATGGAGTCTATTTTCTGTACATTGTACTTCTGCACCTTCCACACACAAAAACTATTTTCCAAGTTAACATTGGCAAACTTCTTCCTTTCTGCTTCACTCATGGCTAAGTATACCTGCTTCCTAGCTGCCTGATATAACTCTTTGCTGCCACCACCCTTCCAAGCCCATTTCTTTGTTCTAATGGCCTTGTAAACTACCCTTTTCCACCACCACCACCACCATTTCACCTTAGGCATGGCTGGGATATTGCACCAGCCACAAATTTGGCCCAAGGCTCTCACCAAGTTGTCCCGTTGGAACTTCCACTTACTCTCTATGTTACAAGTCTTTAAATCCTCCTTCTCATTATATACTTCATTTAGGACATCACTAAATCTCTGATTAATTGAAGGATCCTTCAGCTTCCATAATCTTCTTTTCCAAACTGGTTTACCCCTTGGAATCCTTCAAGCTAGTAGCTTGAACTCCCCAATGAGTAACCTATGTTGTGGGATACACTCTTCTCCACTGAAGGCCTTTGCATTTATGAGCAGCCACGAATCCTGCTTTCTGGTGAGAATGTAGTCAGTCTGGCTAGCATGTTCCCCAGATTTATAGGTTATCAAGTGACTGGCTAGCTTTCGGAATCAAGTATTGCGGTCATTAGGTCATTTCCATCTCAGAACTCCAGTAGTCTTGCACCCTCCTCATTTCAGGAACCAATTCTGTATCCCTCCATGTAACGCATCGAAGATACCTGGGTGCTGCCCAACATATCCATTGAAATCACCTGCCACGAAGATAAGGTCACAGTCATTTATCTTTGAAGTGGCCAGCAGAAGAGTGTCATAGAGGTAGCCCTTCAGTTCATTTGGCATTCCTTGTGTGTGTGGGGGGGAGCGCATAGGACGAGATGGTTGTTGCTGTGCTTACAATGACAGTGCTGTGTCTACATTGGCTGCGGCTTTCAGCATCTGAAAAGGTTGTTATTAGCATTTGCCAGCCAGCATGTCATTAACAGTTGTCCTTGCATTTAATCCTGCATCATTCATGTAACACTCGCTAACACCAAGGGACATGGGTGTTGTGCAGTCATTAGTATAGAAGGGTTAGTATGGATACCTGTAAATAGGAGTTAATCAGGTATTGTCACCACCAACAGTGGAAGGTGCTGCATCCTGGCATTCATGCAAAGCAATGTTAATAGAAATACAGGTAAATAAGTTAGGTAGACAAATACAGTAAGGGTAGTTAATCTGTGGAGTTAGGTAGGGAGAGAGGACAAGGGAAGTTGATTCATTATGTATTGATGGTAATGGATTAACGAAGCAATAGGGACTGAGTACAGCATGCCCTCATTTAGCTTTGTTTCTGAGGACAAGGACCTTTAACTTATCTCTGCTGCATAATCTCAGTCTGCAATATGTCTGGCAAGAATAACTGTGTGTGTGTGTGTGTGTGTATATATATATATATATATATATATATATATATACACACCCACATTTATACATATGTACAGAGGGAAGAAAGCAGCCAAGAAGCCAAATAAATTATTGGACACAAGATAAAATGCCGACACCAACAATATACACATATAACACACACACACACACACAGCATGACAGACAGACCTTAAAAGGTGATGATGATCATTATTAACATTTGACGGATATTTGTCCTCATTTTATTTGTTGTTAACACAATATTTCAGCCGATATACCCTCCAGGCTTCATCAGGTGTCTTGGGGAAACTTCGAATAGGGTTCTCATTCCTAACATATTTTTCGAAGTTATCATCATCATTATTATTATTATAGTTATTATTATTCAGGTCACTGCCTGGAATCGAATTCGGAATCTTGGGGTTAGTAGCCCACGCTCTTAACCACTACATCATATACCTGTGGGCATATGGCGTAGTGGTTGATGTTGATATATATAATCTGATATATATGGGTTGAATTCATAATGACCTTGTTTTGTCTGACCATTAAATATAGTACTGTCAGCAGTGGTGGTCAGTTGGACTGTCACCACCACTACTACTATGATCATCGTTACCACCACATAATTATTCTTCATAGGCCCAAGACCTGCCATTTAAAGGTTGCTGCAGTGCAGTTGATTAAATCTACCCCCAGAATTTCACTGGTATTTTGATGATATTAATATTGAATATTAGAGAGAGAGGATATAATATGCATTTAACTAACCTGGGACAGCATCAAAGTCACCACATCATAGTGTTGCCTGAAAGTTATACAAATAGGAAAGGAAAAAATATTATTATTAGATTAATGAAAACAAATGTAATTAGGTCATTATAACCTAATTACATCAATACACACAAATACACATTGTACATGTGTGTATATATGTACATACATATATATATATATATATATATATATATATATATATATATATATATATATATGAGTTGAGGAATGGAGTAGATAAAATCTGGGCTACATATGTTTCATAGCAAGTGGAACATCGGAACTGGTAAATATCCAAACGAGGTGTATATCACAGGCTACTCTTCAGACCAAGGGTGTCTTGATTAAATGAAGTTAACGCTGTCAATACGAGGCTCATGTTAACACAGAGAAGATGCGATAAGGAAAGAATCAACAACCTTGCCCCCTAATAAACCCCTTCTGTTCCTGAAAGTTGTTTCTTACACTTTCTATGGATTGTTTGAAGCTCACCTTCCTACACCTCAATCCCTGGATCCTACATTTATACATATATAAGGTGGGGACCCAAAAGAACCCAGAATTTTGCAATATTATTTTCTTTGCTTACTTTTACATATTAACACTATTATCACCGTCAAAGTATTCTCCATTTGAAGCAATGCGTCGACCCAGACATGTTTTCCACTATTTGTAGCAGAGCTGGAACTCTTGCCAAGGGATGCTTTTTGAAGCCTCCATCATATTTTTCCTTGCCTCTTCCACATCTGCAAATTCTGTAGCACCAGCTTTTGTCACTATTGATGACCTTTGATAAAAGATAGGGATTGACTTCCAGCTTGTTCTTTCAGTTCACCAAATGCATTCAACCAAGACTGCTTTTGATCTTCTGTGAGCAAGTGAGGCATAAATTTTGCTGCAACACTTTTCATTTGCAATTCCTTGCTCAAGATTCCTTGACAGGAGTTCCAGGACTCACCAATCATATCAACAAGTTCGTCAATTGTTCGGTGACAGTCTTCCAAAATCAGTTCATGAATTTTCATGATGTTTTCATTTATTTGGGAGCTCCATGGCTGCCCTGAATGAGGTTCGTCCTCGATCGGCAAGTGACCATTCGAAAAACATGGACACCACTCGTGAACTTGTGTTTTGCTCATGGCATCATGGCAGTGTCCTTCCAAGTTGTTTGAAGCATGACAACTGTTTCGGCTGCTGTTTTCTCCAGCAGAAAACAGAATTTCATGGAAGCATGCTGTTCCTTCATTTCAGCCATTGCAAAAATCGATGAACAGGGGAGAAGCCCTGCAAAACAAAGATGCACCACATGGTAATAGGACCACACCCAAAGATGCCGGTTGGCAGACTGATGCCTGAGTATCACATCAAGTGGCTTCTAGCAGCAGAAGCCTAAACTTCAATGGCTTTGCCCCACAGAGAACGTTTCCGGTTACTTTTGGGTACCCCCTCGTATATTCGACATGCTCTCTACATTATAGACCAACGATATATATACACACCTGAGTAAACACAGCAATCTATATATGGTACGATGAACAACTGTTATATAGCCACGACATTTAGGATGGAGAGAAGCGTTAATGTGGATTATAAAGACCCCAGTACATGACTGGTATTGTATTTTATCAGCTTAGCAAAGATGGAAGGACAAGGTGACCTTGGCAGGATTTGAACTCAGAACATAAAGGGTGGTAAATAAATACCACAAGGTATTTTGCCCAACAGTAATCAGACACAAGAACAGGAGAAAAGAGGGGGACAATTTATTAAATGAACCCCTGGATATTACTGGTACAGATTTTGACCCCAGGTTGTTAATAGATACTCTGGGAGGATTTGAACTTGGAACATAAACAGATCAAACTAAACACTGTAAGGGAATGATTCTGCATTTAGCCCAGGGTCAGAGGAAAGAGGAAAATTGAAAGAGAGGGGGGTGAGGTGTTTTACATGGAAAGAAAGAAAGAAAAGAGAGGATTTGAACTTGAAACGTTGAGGTAACGAAGGATGAGATGAAATAAAGAATCTAGTCAGGTAACAACAACAACAACAATAATAATTATGATGATTAATTAATGAAGTTAGATTACAGTGTCATTAGAGTGAGAGAGAGTTGAAGCATGACGACCCATGGTGGGATTATGACATGAAGGACTCAAAACAAGAAAACAAACATTAAAGAAACAGATTTGGATAATCCAAATCCATTGGGGACTTACTCTTGAACTGCCACATGTAAAGGTGTGTCACCATCTTCGTCCATTTTATTGGCATCGATGCCATTTTGTTGTAGGAGAAGTTTTATGATGTCTGTGTGTCCCTCCTGAGAGGCAAGATGTAGAGGTGTCCAACCAACTTTGTCCACAGCCCTGACATCAGTGCCATTTTGTTGTAGGAGAAGTTGAATAGTGTCTGTGTGTCCATGAAGAGAGGCATGATGTAGAGGTGTCCAACCATCGTTGGTCACAGCAGTGACATCAGTGCCATTTTGTTGTAGGAGATGTTCAATAGTGTCTGTGTGTCCCTCCTGAGAGGCAAGATGTAGAGGTGTCCAACCATTGTTGTCCACAGCACTGACATCAGTGCCATTCTGTTGTAGGAGAAGTTCAATAGTGTCTGTGTGTCCATGAAGAGAGGCATGATGTAGAGGTGTCCAACCATCGTTGGTCACAGCACTGACATCAGTGCCATTCTGTTGTAGGAGAAGTTCAATTGTGTCTGTGTGTCCATTCTGAGAGGCATGATGTAGAGGTGTCCAACCATCGTTGTCCACAGCCCTGACATCAGTGCAATTTTGTTGTAGGAGAAGTTCAATAGTGTCTGTGTGTCCATGAAGAGAGGCAAGATGTAGAGGTGTCCAACCATCGTTGGTCACAGCCCTGACATCAGTGCCATTTTGTTGTAGGAGAAGTTCTATAGTGTCTGTGTGTCCATTCTCAGAGGCAAGATGTAGAGGTGTCCAACCATCGTTGGTCACAGCCCTGACATCAGTGCCATTTTGTTGTAGGAGAAGTTCTATAGTGTCTGTGTGTCCATTCTCAGAGGCAAGATGTAGAGGTGTCCAACCATCGTTGGTCACAGCCCTGACATCAGTGCCATTTTGTTGTAGAAGTTTTATAGTGTCTGTGTGTCCATCCCAAGAGGCAAGATGTAGAGGTGTCCAACCATCGTTGGTCACAGCCCTGACATCAGTGCCATTTTGTTGTAGGAGAAGTTCAATTGTGTCTGTGTGTTCATTCAGAGAGGCACGATGTAGAGGTGTTCGACCTTGGTTATTTTTCTCAGTGACCTAAAAAAGATAAACAATAAAGACATTAAAGATGGCGTCTAGTGGATGGGAGGGGGATGGGGGGCGACGCAAAAATGAAAAATGTCAGAAAAAGAGAAAGAATCAGATTAATAAACAAGTGGAATGAAGGTGGAGTGGAGTAAATAAATGAGGTTTATATCGTTTCTATACCTGCAGACACATTATATATGTGCATATATATATATATATATATATACACTTTCACACGAATATATATACATAAATACCTATATATACATACGTGTTTTATATTTTCACTGATCACTTGTTTATGTATTTTTGTGTATATATGCGTTTATGTGTGTGTGTATATTTGTGTATGTATGTATAGGTCTCATTATCATCATCGTTTAACATCCGCTCTCCATGCTGGTATGGGTTGGACGGTTTGACTGAGGACTGGTGAGCTAGAGGCGGCACCAGGCTCAATCTGGTCTAGCAAAGTTTCTACAGCTGGATGCCCTTCCTAATGCCAACCACTCTGAGAGTGTAGTGGGTACTTTTATATGCCACCAGCATGAGGGCCAGTCAGGCGGTTCTGGCAATGACCACGCTCACACTCAAAAAGGTGCTTTTACGTGCTACCTGCATGGGAGCCAGTCCGGCATCATGGCAACGACCACGCTCGAATGTTGTTTTTCACGTGCCACTGGCACATGTGCCGGTAAGGTCGAGAGGGGACTTTGCACCATCCACAGATCTGGTCAGTGGCCCTCAGCAGGTTGTCCCGTAGAAACCTCCAGTTGTCTTCCACATCATGTGATGCTATATCCCCTTCTATTTCGTCAAAGGCTTTGAGTAATAGGTCTGCGTGAAGAAAATTTTAAGTTTAAAAAATAGAAACTGTTTAGAGAAACTGCCGAACAAATAATTTCCATTTTGTGAGAACTTTTCCAAAAGACCACCCGTTTTTCAATGAAATTTAACAGAAATTCACTCTTTTCAATGTTGTATCAAATAATTATGTCTGGATTGTGGGAAAGATAGGGAAAAACTGTGTGTTGAGGGTGGAGGGGTATCGATCTGCAACTCATCAAAGATATTTTATTTTATTACCATAATCATTATCTACACAGAAGGAAATGAGCAACTTTGGAAAGACTTCCGCACCCCCCCCCCCACCATTTTCTCCCACATTTGTTTATCTAAAAAAATTTTTTTGACAAAACCTCTGTCTTCGGATACGGAGGTTCCGGATAATTGCCAAAACTCGGCATTGTGGAATTTCCCCCCTCCCCTCACCCCAAAATCTTCAATTCAGACTTTTTTCTCAAAACACTAACCCTAACCCTAAAACCCTAGCCCTAACCATAACTACAGAAATGTTCTGGAATTTTTATCCGAATCATAATCTCTGTATTTTTCCGCATATGTAGAAAAAAAAAAGAATACTTTGGAAATTTTTATACAGAATCATAATCTCCGTATTTTTTCACATATTTTGGAAAAAAAATTTCTGAAAATGGTAAAGAATGAAGGAAATGGACGTGGGGGTAATTTAAAAATGCCGATTTATGCCAATTTTCTTTTTTGCAGATTCGTATTCCCCGAAAAGGGGGACTTGTGTTGCAAAAGAAAAAAAAATATTAAAGAAAGGGTGTTTTTTTTAGGGTGGGGGTACAAAAGGAAGTCTTGCAGCAACTTTTATTTAAAAAATATGAATCGTCAGTCATGAGGAAATAAAATTTGGGGCACTAAACTGTACGTATATATCATATACATATAACACACACACACATATATATATATACATACCCTAATATACACAAATATATATGTATTCGCTAACCTGTAAAATGGTATTTCCTTTGTTACTTAACAGGACTTCGACTACATCTTTATAGTTCTTCTCAACAGCCAGATGTAGAGGTGTGTTGCCCTGTGAGTCCTTCTTATTAACATTTGTTCCCCTGGAGACTAAGGAGGCCACAGCATCAATTTGATGGCTGAAAGGAAAAAAACATAAACATCACAGACATTCACTTAGTAATTACATTAAATACAAACTCGTGTTCAATTAAACGCATAAAAACCTATATATACATTACAGCCGCGTGTGTATATATGTAACCATTCAATGAATGATATACATAATATATGTTATACTACGATAACATAGATGACCAACAATGAAAGACCACAACCGTATAAGATGAAATAACAAATATATTTATTGTAGCGTTAAAATGTATGTCTGTGTGTGAGTGTGAAATGCGACATATAATAACATAATCAAAGACAGGCCGTCGTACAAAGAAAAGTGTGTATGTGAGTGATACATGTATGTGTATGTGAAATATTACAGCAGAGAAAGAGTCAACACACGTGAGCAATTCTACCAGTTCTTGGGTACACAATAATATGAATCTGTATGTGAAGTGAGTTGGCTGAGTATGGCAGAGCTGATCACTAGTTGTGATGTCGAGGCATCGATGCCGGGCCGTGATTCTTGTTATACAGATGTTCGTCGCTGGCTGTGGTTCTCTTGTCTGTTTGTTTACTGTGGTGAAGCTAAGTCACCTAACAGAATCGAAGAGAGAGATGTGCCGCGGTAGGTTGGTGTACATATAAAGTCGTGTAGACGCTGGTGGAGATTGAGGCTGCTTGGTAGTAATCGTATTGGTCATGACGATGTTGCTGGATAGTAGTCGTAGAAACGTGTTGCTGATATGGCGACGGCGGTGGTCATCGTTGGCTGGACGAAGCTGTTGAAGTGGTCGCTGGAACTGCTGCTGCTGTCGTGTGGTACACGGGACAGCTCTCAAAGAGAAGCTGACCGAGACAAATTTGTTGGGTATGAGTTGCTCTATTTAAGGCGTTAAGAGGGCTCACCAGAGATCAGAAATATACTCTATCACGTGACCTTATTAGGGGCCGTGATTGGTCAGTTTGCGTTCTGGCGGGAACGGTTCGAAGAACTTGCCGCTTCGAATAATAATCAGTCACGTGATGACAAGGAATGGGTTTTCCCCTACGTTCGCGTTTATTATATTTAAATGTGAAGAATGGCGATAGCAGTTTTGTATCTAATGGCGGTAGGGGGTTTCACTAAGTTTCACTACATATATATATGCGTGTGTGCATGCATGTATAGACATACCTACACAAGTGTGCTCCCCCAACGAATTTGTTTCCCTGTAACTTCTAGAAAAAAGGATATTTTTTAATGAAATTTCTTTCACTAAAACCGTTTCAGATGGTGAAGATTCCAATTATATCGGAATTGAATATGAAGAAATTTTTTTAAATTGGTGGATTTTCAGATATACACTGATACACATCACAAAATGAAAGTTGAACTTTGGAAAATAACCATGATGTGTGTCAGTATATATGTGTGTGTGAATCCATCAAAGTTTTGAAATGTCTCCATGTTAAATTCCGATATAATCCTAATCTACTTCATTTGAAAGGGATTTGTAGAAATTTTCACAGAAACAAAATAGACATTTTTCTGAAAGTTTCTGTAAGGATTTGGGTGAATTTTGAGAAAGTCAACTTCTCAACGTTTGAAAATTTGTTTTCACAACAAATTCCAATATAATTGGAATCTTCATCATCTGAAGCATTTTTGTCAAAGTAATTTCATTAAAAAAATATCCACCTATCTAAAAGTTATAAGGAAACAAATTCGTTGGGGGGCCCACTTGTGTAGGTATGCCCGCCGGTGGTTTAACTGGTTGAAGTTAAACCACCGGCATGTATGTATGTATGGATATATATATGTATGTATGTATATATATATATATATATATAGAGAGAGAGAGAGAGAGAAATATAAGCAACAGAATATTTGAAAAACACTGAAATGCGTATAATCGTAATATACAGTAAACAAATGTGTACGTGTGTAGACACATATTAATAGGTGAAGGTATAATGTATAAATCTTTTTATCCCAGCGAGTGTACAATACAAAACAATGTTTACGTTGTTAGTATCTACATATTTGGTATACATTGAAAAAATATAGTTTCAATTGACACCAGCTTCAGTTTTAGCTTATACATACTTCACACAATGTATAGATTCTTCTAATGTCCACCAAATACTACATATAGCAGAATATACATACATAGATAAATATTAGAGAGATCCTCACAGATTATACAACTAAATAATCTAGGAAAATCCTTTTGTGAAAGATGGAATGTCTGAAAAGTATAGACAAACTAATCCAAGGCAGATTTCTCATCGTCTGCAAATGTAATGTTGTCATAGCAACTAACACAGACTAGGCAAGAGAAAGCTTGTTGTTAAGGGCAACGAGACGTATTTTTACCGCCAAAACAAACTGTGACCAACAAGGAAGTATGGCGGTCATAAAACACACATAAATGAATATATAAACACACATATAGGATCTTTACCTTAAAATAATTTTTTGTAACTGAACACTTTCAAATTTCGGACACTAGTAGAATGTGTCACATAAAACATCATTTACTCTAGGCGTTTTTGAGAAAATTGCGTATTTTCGAAGTTATTTCGTGTTAAGTTGTCTTATTTGTGTAATTTCAACCAATCAATGACGTCTATTGAGGTGAAAACAATTACTGCTGTGGTTTGTCAACAAGACGTTCTGGCGGTGTATATTTAGTTTGTCACTGTTATTTCTGGCATATTACCCTTTGGCCGACAGATTAAAAAATAATTGTCACTGTTATTTATGACATATTTCATCTCAGTTACGTTTTTATGAATAAACGAGCGTATCTGAAGCATATTTACTTCATGGCACCACCACAATCGTTCGTACATTTCTACTGCCTTTAGTTTTTTTTTTCCTGTTTTTCAGCTACTATTTTCGGAAAGACGTTTTTGCCCCCTCCCCCTCCAATTCCTTCATTTTTCACATTTTTCCGTAACTCTAAACCTAAAATCCGAACCCTAACCCTAATCCTAAAACCCTAACTCTAGCCCTAACCCTAAAACCTTAAGGCTAAAACCAGTACAAACGCACGAACGATGTCATAAATAATAGTGACAAACGAAATATACACCGCCAGAAGTTGTTGTTGACAAACAATAGCAGTAATTTTATTCAGCTGAATACACGTCATTGATTAGTTGAAATTACCGAAATACGATAACTTTTAAAATATAAACTTTTCTCAACACCACTAAGAGTAAAAGATGTTTTATATGACACTTTCTACCAGTGTCCAAAGTTTGACAGTGTTTAGTTCCAAAAAATTAACTTCTCAATGTGCCGTTCAAAAGGAAAAGATCTGGTGTTTGTGTGTACAAGTGTATGTGTGTGTGTGTATGCAGAATTCTGTTTGCTTGTGTGTAGCTGTGTGTGTGTGTATGCAGAATTCTGTTTGCTTGTGTGTAGCTGTGTGTGTGTGTAGCTGTGTGTGTGTGTGCAAAATTCTGTCTGCTTGTGTGTGTGTGTGTGTGTATGTGCTTGTGAGTCTGTGTTTGTGTGTACAGGTGTGTGTGTGCAAAACGAAAATAAAATGAAAGATTTTAACTTCCAAACGTCTCTGCATCCAAGGGTTTCCTGATTCATACTAACAAGAATTCAATTACGGGCCTGTATTTATATAATACATTTCAAAACAAATAATATAAACGAAAAAAAAAAATTAATAAAACGTAACTATGAATCTGATCATAAAAATCGCCCACAAACATGAAAAAAATAAACCAAACCACATGGTTCCGGGTTCAGTCCCACTGCGTGGCACCTTGGGTAAGTGTCTTTTACTATAGCCTTGGGCTGACCAAAGCCTTATGAGTGGATCTGGTAGACAGAAACTGAAAGAAGCCCGTCATATATATGTATATGTGTGTGTGTGTTTATGTGTATCTGCCCCCCCCCCCACCAACATCACTTGACAACTGATGCTGGTGCGTTTACGTCCCTGTAACTTAGCGGTTCAGCATAAGAAACCGATAGAATAAGTACTAGGCTTACAAAGTATAAGCCCTGGGGTCGCTTTGCTCGACTAAAAGCGATGCTCCAGCATGGTCGCAGTCAAATGACTGAAACAAGTAAAAGAGTAAAAGACTAAAGAGCAGGAACAAAATTGTAGCACTCACCCCCCCCCCCCCCCTACACACACAGATACACACACAGAACGCCAACCTCAAAAGAACTTCCTTGATCCAATCGCGCTCTCTCTGTCTCGCTTTTACGCCGACTTGAAAAGATACCCTTCCCCCCCACCACATATATAAAAAAAATTCTTAATTTTATAGAAAGCAACGATCTTCTTCAAATGTAGACAAAAGCACGTGCTCCAGTTTGACAGTAACGGTACTCATACCATAATTTTTGGGACCGGTCTGAACGGCAAAGAAGGAAACAACGGTGGAAAACTTTTAAAAAGTGGGTATCATAAATAAAAAGTTATTAAAAAAAAAGGAGAAAACCGGTGGGTCGAACACGAACCCGGAAATATATCAATTTATAATTTCATAATTCGTTCCGATTTCATTATATTGTGCAATTTCATTCGATCAATTTCATCCAATTTCATTATATTTGATTTTTAACCAAGGTGTAACCCCAACCCCTAAACCCTTTTGTTTTGTTGTGTCCTTGTGCTGTCCCCTCTGTGTCATGGCCTGTGTGCCAAATAAAAGAAATAACTCATACTGTAATTTTGCCCCCAACATGTCAGGGTCTTTTGGAATTAAGAGAGGTATGTAAAAATTCGATATTTTGCTCACACACACACACACACACACACACAACAAAATGGTAATTCGTATTTAGAAAGTTGATCCTCGGTTTGGCTGTTGTTTCTAGCTTGGCAGATTTCCAGTTGGGGTGGATTTAAATTTTAAAATTCTTTCTTTGGTAACTCGTATTAAAATTTTGAAACGTGTTTCTAACAAGTCAGGTTTTCTGTTTAGATGCTTTTTGCGTCTGCTATTTTATAATTCTAAGCATGCGTGAAACATTAGTAGATTTAACACTTTACTTTCACATCTTGTCATAGGACGGTGGGGTGGGGTGTTCATTTATTTTCTATTTTTGAAATATTATTTTCCAGAATCATAATCTCTGTATTTTTTGCATATTTTGCCAAAAAATCTTTTTTGAAAAAGTGAAAATTTAAGAAATTGGGGAGTGGGGTTGGGTGGGGAAAGTGAAAGTTTGAAATGCAGATTTCATGGTGGCAATTCTAGGATTGTAATAGAATCACACTCAGAAAGGGTGAAGTGGTGAGAAATGATCAGAGGAGATGACAAAACACTGGCAATTTGGTGTGCTTGAGAAGAACCACCCAGCAAAGTAAAATCCATATCCATTTCTCAACTCCCTCTTTCTCCCACAATCCACCCATGAGCACCATTGCTGATTCCACTTCCCATCCATTCACACTCACGTGTCCAGCTTCCTACCTGCACACAATATGCCCTTGTTAAATCAGCTCCCCACATGTAGCTCCCACTCACCCTTTCAAATCTTGTGAACTAATCCACCAAACCACCCTCCCTAATCCCCAGTGTACCCTACTTTATACACCACCCAGTAACTTGGATGTATGGCCCCTGCTCCCTCTCTGTCACATCCTCACTATCTTTCCCCTCCTCTGTCTTCTCCATCTGAAGGAGCCATGTCCCTCCTCTAATGCAAGACACCTTTCTCTCCCGCAACACTAGCTCCCCCACCCCCACCTCCTCCACCAGTTGAGAGGTCTTTGTCTTGCAAATTAATTGATTGGTGACCTCACTGGTTCTGATGGCATGTAAAAGGCATCCAGTACACTCTGTGAAGTGGTTGGTGTTAGGAAGGTCGTCTAGCCATAGAAACCAAACCTAAGCAGACAGTAGTGTTTGGTGTGGTCTTCTGACTTGCCTGTTCCTATCAAACCCTCCTACCCATGCCAGCATGGAAAAGGAACGCTCGACAATGATGATGATGATGTGTGTGTAACATTCCGGAACGATTTGTGACTGCAGAAGCTATAAAAACTAACAAGAACTTCAAAATATGTTTTATTGTCCAGAGAAGACCTTATGAAGCACAATTCAAAATACATCTCAAAATGTGTTGAGTAAGTTGCAAATGGAGGTGAGAAATAATTTTTGTAAGAAATTTACAGATTATTTACTGCCAAAACAAATTGTAGAATCTTTCTTCTTGTTTTAGATCTCAAATAACATTTTCTTTGGAGAAAAATTGATTGATCGCTCCATAATCAATATGAAGAGAAGACACTGAATCACACTGGGTCAATCTTAAGAATTGTTGGATCTCAAAGAATATCTCCAAAGCAAAAATAATCTGTTTTGACAACAAATAACGAAAAAGATTTTTGTGATTCAATAAGGAGGATGATGGAGAAAATGAGAAAAAGATGTTATTTGGTTATTACTATCATGTTGTCATTGTGACACACTGCCACTATTATGGCATCTTTGGATATTCAATTTGTCTGGAATTGCAAGACATTTCGAAACAAAAGCAGATCTGAAGATTTTGGTTAATTCAAGCCTTACTTTTTAACAGCATAATGCAATGCTGTCTGCCTATCAGTGTCAGTGATGTTGAGATCAGCTCCTGAGTCTGCCAATAAGGTTATTAACCTTTCGTTGCCTTGTTCACAAGCAGCCATAAGGAATGTAACGCCGGCTGAAGATGTTTGGTTAACCTGAAGAGAAGAAAGAGAAAACATGTGAAATATATTAAAGGAGAGAGAGAGAGAGGAGGAAAGAAGAGAGAGAAAGGAGAGAAGAGAGAGTAAAGAAGATGCAGTAGTGAAAGAAAGGAATATGAAAGAGAAAGAAAGAAAGATGTAGACATACATACACATGCATGTACACACATACACACACACCAGTACGCAGCATGAAATAAAATGCCTTGCTGAAGAATATAACACACAGCCCAGGCTGGGAGTCAAACTCACTATCTCCTGATTGTGAGCCTGATGCCCTAACCATTGAGCCATTCACCTTCATATGCATATGCACACATACAAACACACACGCATGTGTGTGTATGTATGTATGTATAGTTTCAGTCATTCAAGTCCTACCACTGGTCTAAGTGCAGCAAAGCTACAACTTCAAATTCTCACAAACATTTAACTTAGACATTGTTACCTAATTAAATTACTATATCCATACTTTGTTATATATATACTGATATGTATGCATGTATATATGTATAGGTTATGTCTCCTATCTGGTATGCTCATTTTGTTCAGAATACCAAACTACTGGAAGCTGTCCACAGATGTACAACCATACAATTAGCCTCTTTAAATCACTTATCATTTTTTAAATATATTGCTTCTCCATGCATTGACACACAGAAATTTTTCATTTCTAGCAACTCACTCGATAGAATCCCACAAGATTATCCCTCATCTTTCAATAACAGCTTTGACTACTTCTAGAATTTAATATCTTTACCACTCTCAGATATGCTTATAAAATATAAAAAAAACATTCCAGTTTCCATGATATCAGAAACAATATTTTATGCTCAGAATTGTCAAGGCATGGAATAAACTATCTACACTGGTTGTTAGCAGTCAGAACACTGTAACCTTCAAAAACACAACACTTTCTGTAATTCAGAAACACTGGTTCCTATGCACCCTTTCCTTTTTATGGTTCTTTTACTGCTCCCTTTTCTTTCTTTATATGTTTTATCCCATTTACTATGACATGCACTTTAGATGACCATTGGTGTCTTTCTTTACATGACTTGTGCTCTCTGTCTTTTCATAGAAGTGGACAGAGCAATATCGAGAGAAATCAGTACAAATATACCGTTTCATGGTAGATGGAAGAGTCTTTCTTATGAAACATAAGATGTCTGTCTTAGTTACAACCTCACTTTTGTCTGACTGAAGGGGAAAAAAGTCAGTTGAGAAAATCTTCCAGTTTATTACTGGTATCTGTGATATCAATTATGAATTGAAGAGAACACTGACAAGATTTCAAACGTGGTATCTGATAAGAGACACACAGGTAAATAACAGAAACCATCTAAACAAAGCAACCATAGGGATTAGACCATAAGATGGTGTATAAAGTAATTGAACAGGTGAAGTGCTATAAAGGGTCAAAACCTCAGAAATAATTGTGGAGATTCTAAATATGTCAGACAGGATTTTAGTTTTATATTCCCTGGTAAAACTCATGAAATTCTACACTGTGTTATCACTGATGTCTGGCGTAGTAGCGCTTCCATTTAATGCTATAATGATGAAGGAGCTTTAAGAGCCGGCAAGAGAAGAACAGGATGTTTGAAATGAAGCATGGATCTTCAGATGTCATATGTCTGGTGAAACAGCAACATGAGATCATCTTGAAAAAGAATAAAAGCAAATCTACAAGAAAGGTTTGAGAGAAATATCCCACATTCTATTGGCTGTAGAGCACAGGTAAATCAGGGTGAAAAAGGCTCAGAAAGACTGTTCAGTTCATGCATAAGCTCAAGGAAAAGACTGAAAATCTATTTATGCTAATCACTGAATGTATTACAAAGTAATTATTTGTGATTAGATATCTGTGACAACTTTGGAATGACACCAACCACAGCTAAAAATGTGCAACTATGGAAAAATAGACACAAAAGAAAAGAAACAATGGAGAAAATAAGAAATATTATGAAAATAGTGATCAGAATTTTGAGCCTAAATGAGGCAGCAGTATCAGGGCTTACTTTAGTTTGTAGTCATACAATATGTAAGAAGGTGTGAGTGGTTCATACACAACTGTATTACAGCTGTACAAACAACACTATCGACTTTATCTTGAGGAAAACACCTATCTTCACTAACTGGCAGACATTCACCCACCATTGAAATACATGTATGATGGTCATTAATAAAATAAAGGATGTTTTTTTCTGCATTTCATCATTTGTCAGCTGTCTTCCCTCCCAAATTAAAAGAAGCCACATTTTCTGGTCTCTTACCAAGAGTATCTCTATAGATCTTAAAAAATAATTCCACCCATCACTCCTTAACCATGATGGTTCTATACCAGTGCTTCTTAAAATTTTTAATTATGGCCCCTTTTTATTTACTAAGAGTTTTTCAATGCCCCTTTTCTTGCTATGATTCAATAGCCCTCATTTTTAATTTTCTCAAAGATCAGATTAATTTACCTCTGGGTCCTAGTCTTGACATGGGTGACTGATGCATCACCCCTTCACTTTAGTTTCTCATCCAAACTCAACTACACATTGAGCTTCATATATTTGTACCACCATAGCCTTCTTGTCTCCTTGGTCCTTATAAAATTTTCCACAATCCCTACCCAAGGGTAGTACTACTATGTTAGAGAAGCCCTGTTTTATAATTCTTGCTGATAGTGTCCTGTCTGCTGACTACCAGCCAGTCATTCTAACTTCCAGAATTTCAATTATGAAGTAAAATGTCATAAACAGACATCATCTTTGTCCCTTTCGGTATCTTTCTCTATTCAATGAGCACCAGTACAGTTCTATAAAGCTGGTTCAAGCAGGGGTCTGATTCCTATGCGACTCCCCAGTGTTTTGGTATGTTTGACAACTTCTGCAAAAGAAATGTTGTAGCCCTTGACATTGGTAAAACCTTTGACTGTGTATGGCAAGAGAATTTCTTGACAAAGTCACCATTCATCTATAGGATCCATCTGTCCCCCATCTCTTGGACTGAATATTTCCTGCCAGAATACTCCATTGCAGTGTGTGAGGATGGGTTTCTCTCTCACTCACAGTCTATCAATTCTGGCATGCCTCAATGTCTGGTTGAATATTTATAAAAAGTGACAATGATGAGGATTAGAAGAAAGAGGTAAAGAAAGAAATGAAATATTATGGACAAATATATGTGGTTACTTAGGAACGTTTAATATTGTGCATAAAATAATAAACAAACATTTAACATTGAGGAAGCAATATAAAGTAAACTTACTTTTTCAGGCTGTTTTTCAATAATTCGTTTGACATCTTCAAAGTCCCCAGTTAGAATGTTGCTTATAATCTTATCTACATCCATGTCTTTTGAATAAAAAGGAAAGTAAGATAGTTTTTAAAAACTTATAAAATGAGGTAAAGAGCAATTTAAAGAAGACTGTGTTTCTCAAATCTCCCATGAAATGACAGAAATATTAAAAACTTCAGCTTATCTCAAGTATTATTTATAGCTGAACGTTCTTCTTGACACTAATAAACCTAACAACAGTCATTGTGTTGTGTCTCTTGGTTTGCTACATTGCTGTGCTTATCACATTCTCATTGGTCACACACACACACACACACAAGCATGTGTGTGTGTGTCTTTACATTTGCTGTCTCTGACAATTTCTTAGCTATGGGTGATTAGATTGTTATCATTTCTCCTGTTGATGAATAGACCATTGGAATAAGAGATCCCTAACTCGAGCAACTAGTAAGGATTAAGGACATGAATGGGATCCAGAAGTAAAAAATGCATCAAATATATATTCATCTAACCCATGCTAGCATGGAAAATAGACGTAAAAATGGTTGCCATACATGCATACACATACATATGTACTTCTATGTATATGCATATGTATACATGTTTGTGTATGTGTGTGTGTGTGTTTGAAGGTGTGGAGCCCAGTGGTTAGGGTGTTGTACTCACAGTGGTTAGATTGTGGGTTCAATTCCCATACTGAGCAGTAAATTGTATTCTTGAGCAAATATACCTCATTTCACTTTGCTACAGTCCACTTAGTCGTAAATGGATCACCAGGCAACAGACTAGTCTTATGATCAGGGGGAACAGACTAGTCTTATGATCAGGGGGAACAGACTAGTCTTATGATCAGGGGGAACAGACTAGTCTTATGATCAGGGGGAACAGACTAGTCTTATGATCAGGGGGAACAGACTAGTCTTATGATCAGGGGGAACAGACTAGTCTTATGATCAGGGGGAACAGACTAGTCTTATGATCAGGGGGAACAGACTAGTCTTATGATCAGGGGGAACAGACTAGTCTTATGATCAGGGGGAACAGACTAGTCTTATGATCAGGGGGAACAGACTAGTCTTATGATCAGGGGGAACAGACTAGTCTTATGATCAGGGGGAACAGACTAGTCTTATGATCAGGGGGAACAGACTAGTCTTATGATCAGGGGGAACAGACTAGTCTTATGATCAGGGGGAACAGACTAGTCTTATGATCAGGGGGAACAGACTAGTCTTATGATCAGGGGGAACAGACTAGTCTTATGATCAGGGGGAACAGACTAGTCTTATGATCAGGGGGAACAGACTAGTCTTATGATCAGGGGGAACAGACTAGTCTTATGATCAGGGGGAACAGACTAGTCTTATGATCAGGGGGAACAGACTAGTCTTATGATCAGGGGGAACAGACTAGTCTTATGATCAGGGGGAACAGACTAGTCTTATGATCAGGGGGAACAGACTAGTCTTATGATCAGGGGGAACAGACTAGTCTTATGATCAGGGGGAACAGACTAGTCTTATGATCAGGGGGAACAGACTAGTCTTATGATCAGGGGGAACAGACTAGTCTTATGATCAGGGGGAACAGACTAGTCTTATGATCAGGGGGAACAGACATTGGCCTGCTGGCATTGTTTGAAAGATGAAATGATGCAAAGCACATTGTGACTAGGGATGTGTAACATCATCTGATAATCTAGTCAATCACGTGACCATGTGAAATATATTTATATATCTTAGAGATAGAGGGAGAGAGGGAAGAAGAGTCATGTAAGTAGTTTTATACATATATCATCATCATCGCTTTAACATCCACTTTCCATGCTGGTATGAGTTGGACGGTTTGACTGAAGATTGGCAAGCCAAGCTCCAATCTGATTTGGTAAGATATCTACAGATGGATGCCCTTTTTAATGCCAACCACTCCAGGAGTGTAGTAGGTGCTTTTTACATGCCACCAGCATGGAAGCCAGTCAGGCGGCACTGGCATCAACAACACTCAAATGGTGCTTTTTACATGCCAGCGGCAACAAGTGCCAGTCAGGCGGCACCAGCCTCGGTCACGCTCATACGGCGCTTTTTACATGCCACCAGCATGGGTGTCTGTCAGGCAGTACTAGCATCAGCCACAACTAGGATTTCACTTGGTTCAACAGGACTTCACAAGCACAGCATATTGCCCGATGATTGATAGGAACTTTCAAATGAGCCAGTTATACAACACTGGTATCGGCCACAGCTATGATCTCACATGGCTTGTACAGCATAGCATATCTCCAAAGCTCTCGGTCACTTGTCATTGCCTCTGTGAGGCCCAACATTCACAGGTCATGCTTCACTGCCTCATCCCATGTCTTCCTGGGTCTACCTCATCCACAGGTTCCCTCCACTGTTACAGTGTGACACTTCTTCACGCAGCTGTCCTCATCCATACGCAACACATAATCATACCAGTGCAGTTGTCTCTCTTGCACACTGCATCTGATGCTTCTTATCTCAAACTTTTCTCCCAGGGAGCTTACACTCTGTCGTGTATGCACACTGACATTAAACATCCAGCAGAGCATACTAGCTTCATTTCTTTCAAGCTTACATATGTCCTCAGTAGTCACAGCCCATGTTTCACTGCTGTGTAAGCATTGCAGTTTGCACAAAGGCATCATACAGTCTACCTTTCACTCTGAGCGAGAGGCCCTTTATTACCAGTAGAGGTAGGAGCTCTCTGAACTTTGCTCAGGTTATTCTTATTCTAGCAGCTACGCTCTCTGAGCATCCACCTCAAACCCTAACTATTGCCTTAGTCACCTAGATCATGGAAGCTATCAACTACTTGTAGTTTCCCCCCTGGCATATGATGGAATCTTCTTTTCTGCACATCTTCAGTATTTATTGCTCCTGTGCATCTGCCACATACAAAAAAAATATCTTCCCAGTTAGCCTCCCTTTGATATTGCTGCACCTCTTATGTGTCCATAGCTTACACTGGGTACATCTTATGGAGTTTCTACCCATGCCTTTTCTACAGATATACATGTGTGTGTGTGTGTGTGTATGTGTGTATATATATATATATATATATGTGTGTGTGTGTGTGTGTGTGTGTGTGTGTGTATGTGTGTGTACACACACACACATATATATATATATATATATATATATATATATATATATATATATATATATATATGTAAATATATATGTGTGTGTCTGTATGTATGTATCGTTAAACTAATACATCCTTTTGTTGTTTACACCACCTGTCCTCGTCTGTTGTTGTTTTTTTCCCATAAATTCTCCCATATATATATATATGTGTGTGTGCATTATATATATATGTGTGTGTGTAGAAGTATATACATATCGGAGCACTCCATTGGTTATGACGACAAGAGTCCCAGCTGATACAATCAATGGAACAGCTCGCTTGTGAAATTAACATGCAAATGGCTGAGGAATCCACAGACCCATGTACCCCTAATGTAGTTCTCAGGGTGATTCAGCATATGACAAGGCTGACCATTTGAAATACAGGCACAATTCATTTTTGCTAACTGAGTGGACTGGAGCAACGTGAAATAAAGCGTCTTGCTCAAGGAATCCCCCCACTTATTCCCCCACCCCCAGCCAACCCACCAACTCACTGCACATGAGTGGCTGGGGATGCAAGTGTATTAATGTGTCAATGTATATCCACAGGTTTGTATGTAGTTGGATGCATCTATCAATGGTGCCACCACAAACCCCAGTGCTGCTTGATTATTGCACCCAGAATATCTCTTGCTGGTCACCTAATATGTTATCTACTTGCCCGCCTGTCTCCCCTCTCTTAAGGGGACATGTAAGTACAGCCTATATCTCCAAACTCTGGTCGATTCTTAACCCCCATTCTCATCAACTCCAGTCCACAATTGTGTTTCTGGAGGTCGTGTTCCCACCCTACCTTCTCCTGATCTCCCTTCCTTTCAAGCCTTGTACCTCTCAGGTATTTTGTTTTGGTTACTGCATGTATTTTCTTATGCATGCTTCCCTTATGAGGTGCATCTGCCAATTGCAGCTATTGTGTGATACAATGCGTTACCAAATACTGAAACATATGTAACAGATGAAATAAAGGAGTGCCAGGTTGAAGCCCCTGCTTGTTTCTCTCATTAATGATGTGCTTTTTATATTATTACAGCCCTCTGCTGACTGTACAGGATCCCATTTGAATTCAAAATGGTGGGAGTTTAAACTGATTAACCTCAAGTGTCAAAATCTGGATGGAACAGTGTCATGCATGGAACACATAGTATCACACATACACGCACACACATACATATATATATATATATATATATATATATATATATATATATATATATATATATATATATATATATATATATATATATATATATATATATATATATATATATATATATATATACATATAAAGGTTAAGATGGGTAAAGGAGTTAACCAGACCCGAATGTTACAGGTAATGCTAAGTAAGTGCTGTATACCGACTAGTTTTGCCCCAGATGTGGTTGCAGCATAAATGGGGAATTTAACATGGGTCGTGTATTAGCGTGTGTGTATATATAAAAAGAATGAGATAAAGAGAACAATGGCATAAATAAATATTTTATGTAGAATGCCTTGAGCTGTTTCATGGAAAATTCAATGTATCCCTTCATCGGAGACGGTAATAGTAGAAGTTAAGAATTATTAAACCTGCATGAGGAGATTTGCAGTAAGAAGTGAGAGCGATGCAGAGAAGAAAAAACAAAGACGAAAAAGAACTTGGAGTATAGTCCCATTCTAAAAGTAAACATCCATGTATAGAATCCGTGTGGGTATTTTCCAGTGATAATTGTAGTTATATTGGTAGATATACCTCATTTTGTATCCAGTTTACTCTGTGCGTTATTTACTTAAAAAACAGCCCGAAGTGAGTGGAAGATATGTGTGGGACTGTGAGATCAAGCCAAAAGACAGGAAGGAAGTAGTTAAGGGATAAATGAAGGTAGTAGTGCAAGCAGTAGGCTATAAATAGATGAAAGAGGAAGATGTGTAAGTGATTGTGAGGTCAGATATATGGACAGGAGAGAAGGCAAGAGAAAAAAATAAATGGATCGGTGGAGGAAGGGAGTGTGAATAGATAAAGTGGAGTGGGAATGGGAGGCAGTTACAGTAGTGTGCAATGTCAGGATAGAAAGGAACCGGTAGGGGGTGATGGTGTTGATGGGGTTCGAAAAATAGTAATGAAAAGAAGAAAATGTATAAGAAAGAAATGTAGTAGTGTTAATATTCTATAAATAGAGGTGAGTTTATTTGAAGGAAGATGGTGGGGGAACCTAAGAGCTAACTAATAAAGGAACATATATACTTATACGTATTAATTACAAGCGTGAATCAAGTTGGTTGGGGTTACCTATGGGGATTGTGGGTGTACGTTGTGTGGTCATTTGTGTTTGTGATGGAATTTGAATGTATGGAAGAAGCGGTGATTGCAGGCGCTAAATGCTTCGTTATACCTATTAAGTAGCGTAGGAGAATTGTATTTTAAAATATGGAACGCCTCCTTCAAGCAAAGTTTGCAATTAGAGCGCTGGCCTTGGTATGGAATTCCTGAGTCCAAGATGGACCATGTTAAAGTATACTGGACCCAGTATACTTTTTTTTAATAATCCGAAATATTTTTATAATTGTAGTAATAATAATTATAATAATAATGACCTTTTTAATAAATATAACTTTTATAATCATGATAATGTCTTCGTAGGTAATAATAAGAATAATAAGAATAATTGGTTTTATAATAATAAATTACCTAAACATAAACTTAATTTTAATGGAAACAATTTTAAATATTATTTTAATTTTTTTAATGATAATAATAAATTTAATAATACTAATAATAAATTCAATAATATCTATAATAAGAACAAACTCTGGCTAATTATTCCATACGGCGTTCAAGTTAAAACTAACATTATGAATGAAGTTTTAAAAGTTATTGATTTATTCCTTAGAGATAATAAAAAATATCATTATATTTTTTCTAAAAATAATTTTGGTGTAGGTTATTCTACTACTAATAATGTTGCTAATATTATCTCTTCTTTTAATAAATTTAAGTTAAATAAGTACTATAAATTTAAATTTAATAATTATTCTAATATTAATTTTAATAATAATAATGTTGACCAGGATATAATTAATTGAGCATGTTTAGATAAAGCTAAATGTAATTTTAATAATAAATGTAATTTGAAAGATGTAGTGTATAAATGTGTAGTGAAATTATTGAATGAAAATAAACATAATGGTTATAATTTAAATAAGATTTATATAGGTTCGACTTCTAATAAAATTAAATTAAGAGTAGCTCAACATATGCACTCATTTAAGAATAGAAATTTAATTAATTCTACTGGCCTCAGTAAATATATTTGGGAACTTAAAGTTAAAAATATTAACTATATTTTAAAATGGGAGATAGTTTGTAAAGCTAAATCCTATCATATAGGTAATAACTTTTGTAATTTATGTAATAATGAATTTAAAGAGATATTATTTCATAAGGATAATAATTTACTTAATTCTTTTGATGAACGAAAAATAAAATGTAGTCATAAACTACTTTATTTATATAAAAACTTTAGCTAATGATTTAAAAAAAAATTTGTTTATATAGGTATGTGTATATGCATGTATATGTATATATATATGAGTGTCTGTGTTTTAGTCTATATGCGTTAGTATGTATGTATATTTTTAGGTGTATGTATATATGCTTACGTATGTATTTATATAGGTTTAAGTGTATATATATATGTGTTGTTTTTTTATATATGTTTGTGTATATTGAGTGTATATTTGTATTTACATGTATTTATAAAGATATATATTTGTGAGTATAGATGTCTATTTATATATATTGTGTGTGTGAGTGAGTAGTTTTGTTTTAGAATATTCCTTATTTATATATTTATTTGAGTGAAATTTTATTTGTGTGTATATTTTTTATATATATAGTTATGAGTATTTTTGTGTATATGTATATGTATATTTATGTATGTACTTATGTAAATGTGTATATATATGTATATATATGGGTATAAGTATATATGTGAGTGTGTGTAATTTGTCTATATAAATTAGTAAATATATACATATATATATATAAGTGTATATATATATATTTATGTATATGTATATGTATATATATATATATATATATATATATATATATATATATATATATATATATATGTATATGTATGTTTTTTCTGTGTATATATGTGTGTATATTTTATATTTGTATTTTTATATGTATGTATATGTGTATCTATATAATATGTATATTTGAGAGCATGGGAGGGTGAGTGTGTATTTATATATACTATTCTTTATTTATTATATGTGTGTATGAGTGTATTTGTTTTTATATGTATGTTTAGGTAGGTACATGTGTGTATGTGTAGATATATATTTATGTATATATATATATATATATGGTAGTGTGTATGTTTCGGTCTATATGTGTTATTATGTATGTATATATATATGTGTGTATTTATGTATATATGTGTATGTATGTTTTTATTTATGTATATGCTTTTATTAGTGTATATGTGTATATATGTGTGTATGTTGTGTGTATATACGTATATTATTTTGTATATTCGTATGTATATATGTTTATATGTTTTATATATAAGTATGTATATTTGTATATGTATGTAAGTGTATATATATATATACATATATATATATATATATATATATATATATATATATATATATATATATATATATATATATATATATATATATATATATATATATATATATATATATATATGTGTATGTATATATATATGTATGTATGTATTAGGGGGTGTGTTGGGGTATCTATTTAATTATTCTAGTAGTTATATTTTGTTTTTATTGGTAGGTTAATATTTTAGTAAGTTTAAGGTTTTATATTACAATGACACTACGATTTTTATAAGACTAAATCAATAGTAGTATTTTAATTTATTTCATTATTTATTTATTATATATTAGAATTTAATATTTATTAATATGTTTTATAAGATAACTATAGTTTTTTGTTCTTTTTATGTTGTTAGTTATATAAATTTTAAATTTTTCATCCATTTATTTAAGTATTATTATTTCATTCATGCTTTCGTATTCTATTCTCTATTTTAACGTAGTATTTTCGCGCGACCTCTTGCTTAAAACGCTATAGCTATTAGATAACGTCTTAGTTTTCAGTTTGAATTACGGAAAAATTTGGATAAGTACTGTTTTTTACTTTCCTAAAGATTTTCTACTATTTGAAACTTGAAACTTGTTATTTTCCCTAAAACTATATATTTTATATATATATATATATATATATATATATATATATATATATATATATATATATATATATATATATATATATATATATATATATATATATATTATACATATATAAATCTATAATACATCTTTTCTACATATATTATATGTATATGTATATACAATATAGATACATAACCATACATATATATATATATATATATATATATATATATATATATATATATATATATATATATATATATATATATAGTTATTAATATTTCTAAGTCTCTCTAAAGGAGACTACGGCAGCGGTACTGGAAATTAATAGTTATCGCCAAGCCAACATGGCAGTCCCAAAATTAGGACGAAAGCTGCCGTGAATTAGCTCCAAGAAGCCATCGCCTCTAGCTAGCTATGTGACACACGAAACCTGTGTCCTTTATAACCTTCGAACAGGGGAGGTCAGCAGTGTCCCCCTGCTGGTTTGGCATCTGCAGACTAGACTAGTTTCAGGGTGTTGCCCCTTGTCAATGCAGAGTAGCCAAGCCTTAGCCAGGCGGCGCTGCTGACTATCTGCTCGAAGGTTATTTATCTAATTTCAGTGGAATCTATCCACTGGTTTTCAGAAATAGAGTTATTAATATTTCTAAGTCTCTCTAAAGGAGACTACGGCAGCGGTACTGGAAATTAATAGTTATCGCCAAGCCAACATGGCAGTCCCAAAATTAGGACGAAAGCTGCCGTGAATTAGCTCCAAGAAGCCATCGCCTCTAGCTAGCTATGTGACACACGAAACCTGTGTCCTTTATAACCTTCGAACAGGGGAGGTCAGCAGTGTCCCCCTGCTGGTTTGGCATCTGCAGACTAGACTAGTTTGAGGGTGTTGCCCCTTGTCAATGCGGAGTAGCCAAGCATATATATATATATATATATATATATATATATATATATATATATATATATATATATATATATATATATATATATATATATATATATATATATATATATATATATATATATATATATATATATATATATATATATATATATATATATATATATATATATATATATATATATATATATATATATATATATATATATATATATATATATATATATATATATATATATATATATATATATATATATATATATATATATATATATATATATATATATATATATATATATATATATATATATATATATATATATATATATATATATATATATATATATATATATATATATATATATATATATATATATATATATATATATATATATATATATATATATATAATATGTGAAGGCACGTAGCCTAGTGCTTAGAATGTTGCACTCCCAATCACTTGATCATGGGTTCGATTCCCTGACTGGGTAGTGTGTTGTATTCTTGAGCAAAACACTTCATTTCACTTTGCTCCAGTCCCCCTTACGAAACTCCTTGTAACACTAAAGATGAACTGAATGCAAGGATTATGGCAGCATTCACCAACTCAAACAAGGAGACCATCCAGATGAGTCGTAGGAGATTCTGAAGTCGTCTGGAGGCAATGGTTGAAGCCAATGGCGATTTTATTGAATAAATTTACTCTTTAGTATTTCAAGATATTTTATGTAATTTTTGGTAGATATATCTGTTAAATTGAGATGTCTGCGTTATTTTCATTTTTTGTGCAATTTAGATGACAATATAAGCACTGTACCCTGTATATACACTTTGACATGGTGTACCAAGCGATAGGGCCTGTATCTGTGTAGTCAGGGTCTGTATCTGTGCTGCCTGCTGCGTCATCAATGAGCACGAGTCTGAAATTTCGGAAGAACTGGTCGCAGAAAGGAAAGGATTTGTAGGGGGAATGGCTGGTGTCAACGTTGATGCTGTTGAATATCTATGTGGTACCTTGGCTATTTCGTCAGCTAGCAGAGTCAGTTCCTCAATGGAAGAGGATTCTCATGTGGAAGCGAGGACCACCTGTGTGTTTGAGGGCAGAAAATGGAGAAAAAGCTGCTTAAAAACCTTTTCAGGGAGGATATCATCTCCAAGAAGCTGCTTCATTTCTCATAGAAGCTGGGAAGGCGTTCTATTGTCCAATTGTTCTGGTGTCGCTTTTGTTGGGATTCTGAAGTTCTGGTAATTAGGGTGGTTTTGAAAGTTGTCATATGACACAGAAACGGGTGGTGCCATAATGAGATCATGGACCCTGTTCATGATCTCTGGCGATAGGGAACCGATCACAAGCGGAAGTTGAGACACATTGCTCACTATTTAGTTGGAAGAAAATTAGGCCTCTATATGGTGAAACCATCACGCAGGGTCATGCATCCAAAATGAGGAAACCCTCAATGTAATCACCGCCTGTAATGACATGTCGACCGTGGATGTGTTCGCTGTTGGGTTGTGCTCTGGGTGAGCCATTATGTGCCGATTAATCACAGGGATTTTCCAGTTCTAATTCATTGGCAAGTGATGTGAAGGCTGAGATTCTTTGACGGGGTCAACAAATGTAGTAGGCTAGATTTCATGTACCATATCAATCAGTATGAGGTAGCCCACTACTAAATGTAGCGTAAAGATGTAACGCTTCAAGGTTCTCACGTCAGAGTAACCAGTGAACATCGAAGAATTAACTCCAAGAAGGAAGAAATGTTATCTACATTTATTCATTCGTTTACCCAACAGATTGTTACAGAGACAGTAGCAATTCTAGTGATAGTGACCACAACGATGTCTCGCTGGTTAGTAGTTAATAAGTAGGAAAAGGTTGTCTGTCAGTAGAGAGGGAAAGAGTAAGGTAGACATGGTGCTGATTAGAAAGGAAGATCAGATAAAGGCGGCATAGCCTTTCTTGCAGCCAAAAGTCTCTCTTAGCATGTCGAACGAAGGGCGAAGTTAAGTGCTGCTCTTGGTTAAGGCTGATGCAAAAGCAGGTGTTGCTCCTTGGTCTGGCTGATACCTAAAAGCCAGTGTTGCTCCTTGGTCTGGCTGATACATAAAAGCCAGAGTTGCTCCTTTGTCTGTCTGACACCTAAAAGCCAGAGTTGCTCCTTGGTCTGTCTGACACCTAAGACCCAGTGTTGCTCCTTGGTCTGGCTGACACCTAAAAGCCAGAGTTGCTCCTTGGTCTGTCTGACACCTAAAAGCCAGTGTTGCTCCTTGGTCTGGTTGACACCTAAAAGCCAGTGTTGCTCCTTGGTCTGGCTGACACCTAAAAGCCAGTGTTGCTCCTTGGTCTGGCTGACACCTAAAAGCCAGAGTTGATCCTTGGTCTGGTTGACACCTAAAAGCCAGTGTTGCTCCTTGGTCTGGCTGACACCTAAAAGCCAGTGTTGCTCCTTGGTCTGGTTGACACCTAAAAGCCAGTGTTGCTCCTTGGTCTGGCTGACACCTAAAAGCCAGTGTTGCTCCTTGGTCTGGCTGACACCTAAAAGCCAGAGTTGATCCTTGGTCTGGTTGACACCTAAAAGCCAGTGTTGCTCCTTGGTCTGGCTGACACCTAAAAGCCAGTGTTGCTCCTTGATCTGGCTGACACCTAAAAGCCAGTGTTGCTCCTTGGTCTGGCAGAGACCTAAAAGCCAGAGTTGCTCCTTGGTCTGGCTGACACCTAAAAGCCAGTGTTGCTCCTTGTTCTGGCTGACACCTAAAAGCCAGTGTTGCTCCTTGGTCTGACTGACACCTAAAAGTCAGTGTTGCTCCTTGGCCTGGCAGAGACCTAAAAGCCAGCGTTGCTCCTTGGTCTGGCTGACACCTAAAAGCCAGTGTTGCTCCTTGGTCTGGCTGACACCTAAAAGCCAGAGTTGCTCCTTGGTCTGGCTGACACCTAAGACCCAGTGTTGCTCCTTGGTCTGGCTGACACCTAAAAGCCAGAGTTGCTCCTTGGTCTGGCTGACACCTAAAAGCCAGTGTTGCTCCTTGGTCTGGCTGACACCTAAAAGCCAGAGTTGATCCTTGGTCTGGCTGACACCTAAAAGCCAGTGTTGCTCCTTGGTCTGGTTGACACCTAAAAGCCAGTGTTGCTTCTTGGTCTGTCTGACACTTAAAAGCCAGTGTTGCTCCTTGGTCTGGCTGACACTTAAAAGCCAGAGTTGCTCCTTGGTCTGGCTGACACCTAAAAGCCAGTGTTGCTCCTTGGTCTGGCTGACACCTAAAAGCCAGTGTTGCTCCTTGGTCTGGCTGACACCTAAAAGCCAGTGTTGCTTCTTGGTCTGTCTGACACTTAAAAGCCAGTGTTGCTCCTTGGTCTGGCTGACACTTAAAAGCCAGAGTTGCTCCTTGGTCTGGCTGACACCTAAAAGCCAGTGTTGCTCCTTGGTCTGGCTGACACTTAAAAGCCAGAGTTGCTCCTTGGTCTGGCTATCACCTAAAAGCCAGTGTTGCTTCTTGGTCTGGCTGACACCTAAAAGCCAGTGTTGCTCCTTGGTCTGGCTGACACCTAAAAGCCAGAGTTGCTCCTTGGTCTGGCTGACACCTAAAAGCCAGTGTTGCTCCTTGGTCTGGCTGACACCTAAAAGCTAGCGTTGCTCCTTGGTCTGGCTGACACCTAAAAGCCAGTGTTGCTTCTTGGTCTGTCTGACACTTAAAAGCCAGTGTTGCTCCTTGGTCTGGCTGACACTTAAAAGCCAGAGTTGCTCCTTGGTCTGGCTGACACCTAAAAGCCAGTGTTGCTCCTTGGTCTGGCTGACACTTAAAAGCCAGAGTTGCTCCTTGGTCTGGCTATCACCTAAAAGCCAGTGTTGCTTCTTGGTCTGGCTGACACCTAAAAGCCAGTGTTGCTCCTTGGTCTGGCTGACACCTAAAAGCCAGAGTTGCTCCTTGGTCTGGCTGACACCTAAAAGCCAGTGTTGCTCCTTGGTCTGGCTGACACCTAAAAGCTAGCGTTGCTCCTTGGTCTGGCTGACACCTAAAAGTCAGTGTTGCTCCTTGGTCTGGCTGACACCTAAAAGCCAGTGTTGCTCCTTGGTCTGACTGACACCTAAAAGCCAGAGTTGCTCCTTGGTCTGGCTGACACCTAAGACCCAGTGTTGCTCCTTGGTCTGGCTGACACCTAAAAGCCAGTGTTGCTCCTTGGTCTGGCTGACACCTAAAAGCCAGTGTTGCTCCTTGGTCTGGCTGACACCTAAAAGCCAGTGTTGCTCCTTGGTCTGGCTGACACCTAAGACCCAGTGTTGCTCCTTGGTCTGGCTGACACCTAAAAGCCAGAGTTGCTCCTTGGTCTGGCTGACACCTAAAAGCCAGTGTTGCTCCTTGGTCTGGCTGACACCTAAAAGCCAGTGTTGCTCCTTGGTCTGGCTGACACCTAAAAGCCAGTGTTGCTCCTTGGTCTGGCTGACACCTAAAAGCCAGTGTTGCTCCTTGGTCTGGCTGACACCTAAGACCCAGTGTTGCTCCTTGGTCTGGCTGACACCTAAAAGCCAGAGTTGCTCCTTGGTCTGGCTGACACCTAAAAGCCAGTGTTGCTCCTTGGTCTGGCTGACACCTAAAAGCTAGCGTTGCTCCTTGGTCTGGCTGACACCTAAAAGCCAGTGTTGCTCTTTGGTCTGGCTGACACCTAAAAGCCAGTGTTGCTCCTTGGTCTGGCTGACACCTAAAAGCCAGTGTTGCTCCTTGGTCTGGCTGACACCTAAAAGCCAGTGTTGCTCCTTGGTCTGGCTGACACCTAAAAGCCAGTGTTGCTCCTTGGTCTGGCTGACACCTAAAAGCCAGTGTTGCTCCTTGGTCTGGCTGACACCTAAAAGCCAGAGTTGCTCCTTGGTCTGGCTGACACCTAAAAGCCAGTGTTGCTCCTTGGTCTGGCTGACACCTAAAAGCCAGTGTTGCTCCTTGGTCTGGCTGACACATAAAAGCCAGTGTTGCTCCTTGGTCTGGCTGACACCTAAGACCCAATGTTGCTCCTTGGTCTGGCTGACACCTAAAAGCCAGAGTTGCTCCTTGGTCTGGCTGACACCTAAAAGCCAGTGTTGCTCCTTGGTCTGGCTGACACCTAAAAGCTAGCGTTGCTCCTTGGTCTGGCTGACACCTAAAAGCCAGTGTTGCTCTTTGGTCTGGCTGACACCTAAAAGCCAGTGTTGCTCCTTGGTCTGGCTGACACCTAAAAGCCAGTGTTGCTCCTTGGTCTGGCTGACACCTAAAAGCCAGTGTTGCTCCTTGGTCTGGCTGACACCTAAAAGCCAGTGTTGCTCCTTGGTCTGGCTGACACCTAAAAGCCAGTGTTGCTCCTTGGTCTGGCTGACACCTAAAAGCCAGTGTTGCTCCTTGGTCTGGTTGACACCTAAAAGCCAGTGTTGCTCTTTGGTCTGGCTGACACCTAAAAGCCAGTGTTGCTCCTTGGTCTGGCTGACACCTAAAAGCCAGTGTTGCTTCTTGGTCTTGCTGATGCAAAAGAGCCGGTGTTGCTCCTTGGTCTGGCTGATATATCAGAGGAAGAGATAGAAAGTTCTCTTTGTTATATAGGCTATGGTCATTAATGTATATCAAACCTTAAAGAAAGGACTAACCTTTCCTTGACCGGTACAGGTCCCAGGGGGTTGAGGGTCTTGTCTTCAATTATCTTGTGTGGAGGATTTGCCACTCATTTTAATTAGCAAGAAGCCGGTGGTTTTGGTTTCAATCTGTATGGGTCAAGCTAGGCTCTATACACACACACACACACACACACACACACACACACACACACACACACACACACATGTATATATATACGACAAGAAATAATTTTTGTCTCCTTTTTATGGAAACAAAGGTTTTATAGGACTGCAGAAAAGAAGTTCTCAAATGTACTTGAGACAGAGATAAAGAAACATTGATCACAAAACAAACATCAAATTTGGGTCAATGACTTTATTTTTAACACCATATCTCCAAACATTTTATCATTTTATAAATATTACCATGACTCTTAAACATATAAAGTATACATAGATATAAAAACATCAAATATAAAAAATATGTATGTGAATGAAAATGCAGGTATATTGAACGACCTATCAAGAAGGTATATACAATCGACTAAAAATTCTAAAGCGTGTCATGCTACTAAAAATTCAAATAAAATAAAATATCAATCGACTAAAAGAAAAAAGGTTTCTTACTCCCGTCAAACGAAAGAGTATGTCAAAGAAGTTCATTTCATAAAACCCATGGTAGGTTAGAGTCCAGGAACAAAAAGAGTTCCACAAAATCAAGTCAAACACACCTATAGCCACTTCAGGAGTTCATTCCTGCAGTTCGATTACAAGTTAAAGCACATCTTGGCAATGACCCCCACATCGAGATGAACAGGAAACTCAACAAATTATTTGTTTAGTCAATTGATATTTTATTTGATTTTATTTGGATTTTTAGTAGCACGACACGCTTTAGAGTTTTTAGCCAATTGTATATACCTTCTTGATAGGCTGTTCTATACATCTGTGTTTTTATTCGTGTATATATTTTTTACCTTCTGTGTATTTTATATATGCATATTTTTTAATGTTTTTTTTTTATATATGTATACTTTATATGTTTAAGAGCGATGGTAATATTTATATATGATCAAATGTTTGGAAATATGCTGTTATATATAAAGTCATTGATGTGAATTTGATGTTTTTTCTATGATCAATGTTTATATATATATATATATATATATATATATATATATATATATATATATTTAATGTATACACATATATATGCCTGGACTACTGCTCCTAACAATGGTTCCCCCACAGTGTAAAATTAACAGTGGACCTTGAAGCAACCCAGTGAAGCTACAAAAAGAAGATCATCTCATTGCAACAGCTCAGCTACTGGGGACGGCTGAAACAGGTAAGACTCTATTCCCTAGAGTGAAGGTGGGGAAGATATGCAGTAATATACATATGGAAGATCCTGGATGGGATTGTACCAAATTTTGGTTTTGAAAGCTACACAAATACCAGAATGGGTCACCACTGCACAGTGCCAAAGATCCCAACACTGCCGTTACATTTCAGGACCAGTTACTGCAACAGCCTGGGTTTCAAATGCCCACAGCTTTTTGATATTCTCCCAAAGAGCATGAGGGACCTACACAAAGTGGATGTAAGTGTTTTCAACAGAAAACTGAACCTCTTCCTGTTGAGAATCCTGGATGAACCTATCTTGTGACAGGGGGCGCAAATGAGGGCAATGACATCAAACTCCCTTATTCACCAAATGCCACATATCAGAGGAGGTTCTCAATAATGACAGTGTGCCCCAGCATGGCCGCAGCTTTGAGTAGTAAAAGATAAAATATTATATATCTATATATGACAAGATTTAAGACAAGTAAATGTTTTCTTTACCTTGAATCAGAAGTTTTCAGTTGGATAAGTTTGTGTTTTAAGGTTTTCAGCTGAGTAAGCTTGTTTCGAGGTTTTCAGTTGGAGACGTCGAGCTTCAAATTCTCTCGCTGCTATGAATAAATCGATTTCAGTTTCCTAGTTATATATTTGTAATAAGCAGGAGGTAAGTCGTCTCAGCCAATAAGGTTAATCATTGTTTATCGGGGAATTTTATTTATCTATACATTCTATCTTCTTTTGTTCACTCAATATCACGCCACTCCTTATCTGATAAGAATTTCTTTAACCTTTATCCTCTCAAAGTATAATTCAATTCATTTAGTATGACCTCGGCTTTTCATAATTGTTTGAAAAACTATGTGCATGTATGTATGTATGTTTTTAATCTGACCAGACTGAAATTCAAAACGATGGTTTTTTACTTCACTCATTACTCTTTTACTTGTTTCAGTCATTTGACTGTGGCCATGCTGGAGCACCGCCTTTAGGCGAGCAAATCAACCCCAGGACTTATTCTTTGTAAGCCTAGTACTTATTCTATCGTTCTATTTTGCCGAACCACTAAGTTACAGGAACGTAAACACACCAGCATCGGTTGTCAAGCGATGTTGTGGGGACAAACACAGAAACACAAACATACACACACACACACACACACACACACACACACACACACACACACACACACATATATATATATATATATATATATATATATATATATATATATATATATATGAAAACAGATTCTTTCAGTTTCCGTCTACCAAATCCACTTACAAGGCTTTGGTTGGCCCGAGGTTATAGTAGAAGACACTTGACCTAGGTGCCACGCAGTGGGACTGAACCCGGAACCATGTGGTTCGTAAGCAAGCTACTTACCACACAGCTACTCCCACGCCAAAAGTTCCCATTAGGGAACTTTTATACGTTGACGATTGCGATGTTGTCAGCCATTCTGAAACAGGTCTGCAATCTCTTTTGACTTGGCTTGACCATCAACTTGCAAAAAACAGTTGTAATGCATCAACTTGTGTGTAGTGTTGTTTGTAACCCCACTAAAGTTTTTGTTAAGGATAAGTTGCTTGAGGTTGTTGATTCGTTCATCTACCTTGGAAGCTCTGTTCCAAAATTAGGGAAATCTTCATACAGAAATACAGCTGTGAATTCAAAGGGCAGCAAAAGCATTTGGTGGATTGGAGTCCCGCATTTGGTGCCAGCGACATATAAATAAGAATACAAAGCTGGCTCTTTACAAATCATTTGTCTTACAATCCCTGTTGTATTCCTGTGAAACTTGGACTTGTTATGAAAGGCATTTTAAATTGTTAGAAGAATTTCACCAAAAATGCCTTCATCACATTTTAAAAATTAAATGGTGTTCTTTTACTCCAAACACAGATAACCTTGCATCTGCATGCATCACATCAATTAAAGCTATGATTTTGAGGAACGAAATGAGATGGTGTGGCCATATTGTTCAAATGGCAGATGAACGCATGCCGAAACAGCTGTTTTATGGTAAGCTTTCAGAGGGGGAAACGCTATCGGCGTAAACCTAAAAAGGACAACATAAGGACGACTATAAAGTCACTTGGAATGGATGCAAAAGACATAGAAACCCTTACTTTGGATCGAGGTGGATGGCGAACAAAATGTGGAGTGGAGTGAAAGCATTTAAAGAGGCCAGGATAACACATGTAAGAGTCAAAAGACATCTAAGGAAGAAAGTAACGACCAAGAAGTTGAATGACAATGACCTTTTTGTGTGCACAGTCTGTAACAGACCATGCCTTTCTTTTGCTGGGCTCAAATCACATCTGCGAACCCATGGAAAACAAACCTGCACCAACTATTCTGCCTATATGTCTGTGCACACATTTGAATGCAATGTATGCTAGAAGGTTTGCAAATGCAACGGAGGCTTCAAAAGACATTTTAATATCCACAAAGATCAGAACTTACCTGCAGCTCTTGGTGGTCCAAATTGGATGCGCAATCTGTGTGGGTGTCTTTTCAGCACATTGTCTGGTTTAAAAGCCACATCAGACGCCATGATGGTGCTAAGGTGTAGGTAGAGGAGGTAGTGAAACTCTGCATAAGGAGTAGACGATCACATTTATCCTCAGAGGAGCTAACAAGAAATTTGAGGAGATTGTTGTCAAAGATACAAATGGAACACAACCTAGATACCGTAACAAACAGTGGAATAGACTACAAAGGATTAGTGACAAAACAAACAAAAAGACCACGTGGTACAATACCGACAAGTTCCAGGGAGTAATGTTTGTGGACGCCACGCCACACGGAGAACTGGCCCGCAGATTTCGAAAAATCCTCAAAAGTACCAAGTTGAGGATAAATGTTATAGAAAAACCAGGGAGATCAATTAGATCAATAATATGTAAAACATATCCCTTCAGAAGAACAAGGTGTGTTGAGGAGAGTTGCATTGTGTGCAAAAATAGTCCTGGTGCCAACTGCAAAGCCAGAAATGTAGTCTACAAAATAAGCTGTATGGATGGTGAGTGTAAAAACAGAAACACCACATACATAGGTGAGACGGCAAGAAGTTTGGCTGAGCGTGTAAACGAACATTGGAGGGACTATAATAATCAAAAACAAACCTCGGTGCTCTACCAGCATGCCAAAGAACAACATGGTGGTGTACTGAACAGAATTAACATGGAAATCCTGTCTAGACACCCCGGTGACGCATCGTTGCGACAAATACAGGAGTCGGTCCTCATAACTGAAACGCAACCAATTTTAAACACCAAATACACGTAGATGAGGGCCTTACAATTGCCCATGGTTGCACGTGTTGTTCACACATATGATGCGGAATATGAACGTAAATAAATTAATTAAAAAGTCTCTATCTGATCTGATATAAACGAAATTGTTACAAACACACATATGGACGCACATACTTACATATAAGCACGAACACATAAGTGCGTGCACACATATGAGCGTGCACACATACGAACTTGCACACACTCACATGCTCATACCAAACAGTTTCGAAACAACGCCAAAACAACGCCAGATCATATATTCAAAATAAATGGAAGTGGAGAGACAAGTTACTGAAGAGATTGCAAGAGTGCAATGAAATAATTTAACAAAAAACTATATAAATTAAATTAATAAAGGACTGAACCAGTGCGTGTGTTTATTACCGGCATAATGCCTCTCCCAAGGTTTAATTGTATTTCTTTCAACACACGTATCCACATCAAGAATCTTGCACACGAAATACACATACGAAATATATATATATATATATATATATATATATATATAGACAGATAGATAGATAAATAGATATAATCAGAATAAGTAACAGGATATCAAGTGGTGAAGCAGTACGACTGTTTCAAGCGGCCCCTTTTAATTGAACAATGCAATCATTACATCAATTTAAATGCAGGGCTATCCTCAGCTGCGTAAAAAATAAATAGAATTTTTCATCAGTTGGACACATTAATATAATTCTACTTAAATGCTCTAATAGAGCAAGAATAGGGAAAGAGTCCATGTTGCCACTAATATAGCTAAGAATATACTATCATGACTGTCATCATCGTTTAACATCCATTTTCCATGGGTTGAACGGTTTGACCGGGGTCTGGGAAGCCAGGAGGCTGCACCATGCTCCGGTCTGAACTGGCAGTGTTTATACAGCTGGATGCCCTTCCTAACACCAAAAGCCCCGTGAGTGTAGTGGGTGCTTTTTACGTGCCACTGGCACAGGGGCCGGAGGAGGCTGGCAACGGCCATGATCAGTTGGGCTTTTTTTACGTGCCACCGGCACGGAAGCCAGTCCAGGTGGCACTGGCATCGGCCACGTTCGGACGGTGCTTTTTACGTGCCACCGGCACAGGTATCACAACTACAATTTCCATTTGATTTCTATTTTGATGTTGATGTCCTTGACTCAATGGGTCTCCTCAAGCACAGCAGGTCGCCCTACAATCCAAGGTACTTGAATGAGCTGGGGATGGTTATGCGAAACTGGTGTAGGATACAGCCGTGAACTCACTTTACTTGCCGGGTTTTCGCAGTCACAGCATATCTCCAGAGGTCTCGGTCTTTCGCCATTGCCTCTGTGAGGCCCAACGTTTGAAGGTCACGCTTGACCACCTCATCCCATGTCTTCCTGGGTCTACCTCTACCCCGGATTCCTTCAACTGTTTGGGAGTGGCACTTCATCCATTCGTAGTACATGACCATACCAGCGCAACCGTCTCTCTTGCACGCCACATCCGATGCTTTGTATGTCCAACATTTCTCTCAGGGCGCTTACACTCTGTCATGTGTGCACACTGACATTACGCATCCAGCGTGTCATGCTAGCTTCATTTCTTTTGAGCCTACGCATGTCCTCCGCAGTCACGGCCCATGTTTCTCTGCCGTGAAACATGCCAGTTCGCACACATGCATCATACAATCTACCTTTCACTCTGACTGAGAGGCCCTTTCTCACCAGTAGGGGTAGAAGCTTTCTAAACTTTGCCCAGGCTATTCTTATTCTAGTGGTAACCCTCTCTGAGCATCCACCCCCACTACTACCTTGGTCACCTAGGTAATGGAAGCTATCAACTACTTCTAGTTTCTCCCCCTGGAGTGTGATGGAGTCTGTTTTCTGAGCATCTGTGGTGTTTATTGCCCCTGTGCATCTGCTGCACATGAAAGCTATCTTCTCGGTTAATCTTCCTTTGATGTTGCTGCACCTCTTGTGTTACCTTTAACTTTAGACAATAACAATGATAGTAATAATGATAATAATAAATTAATTTTTATATTTATTATTATAATAATAATAATAACAATAACTAGAATAATAACATTATAATATTATCTTAAATAACAATTATATCTAACTCCAGCAAATTCGTATCAGAAAAGTTATATTCGTAAAGTTTCAAGTATACTTGTATGTTTACGTACGTACTATCGATTTTGTTATCGTAAGCATGTTTATTCTTATCATTTCGTGACGTTATAGTTTTGTACCTTGTATTATCCTTTATTTAGGTTAATTACCGTATCCTATTATGATACAATGTTATGTGTAATTAATTATTGTTACAATTTATACTTTATTTTACTTCATTATATACGTTTGCTTACACAAGGAGTAGTATATAAAGAATTCATTGGATTCTCTCCCTTTCTTCTTTTCTAAGATTTTTGTTACTATTATTAACTTTTAGATTTTTGGATTTCACTGCGGTTCATTAAGTCTTCTTTTAATTTAAACTCTTAGTATAGCGTTCATAGCCTCGCTCCCTTAACAACTCCCTGTAAACTAGCGTTCTTGTTTCTAACGGTCATTTAACTTAGCTATATAGTGTTATTACTCGTACGCAACCTTAGCATTTAGCGCACGTCTTGCTTTTGTAAGATGGTTTCCTGACGATGAATTTATGTCCATTATCCAGCACCTTTCACTTCTTTGGATGGGTGCACATAATTTTTGAAACATATATAGGGATTAAAGGAACTCATTGATTATACGCGTTTTGCTCCATTTAATATTATTCTTTATATCTACTCAAAACACATCACTTTAACATGGAATTTCTACCCATTAACTGGGTATGATATCCCAGTTTTTGTGTGATTTTTGCTACCATGGTAACTATTAACATATTTACATTATCGAAGTTTTTTCAACCAAGATAATATTAATGTATATATAAATTAAAATATGTATATATATATATATATATATATATATATATATATATATATATATATATATATATATATATATATATATATATATATATATATATATATACATATATATGTATATATATATATATATATATATATATATATATATATATATATATATATATATATATATATATATATATGTATATATATATATATATATATATATATATTGTACATATATATACATATATATTGTGCATAATTATATATGTATATATATATATATATATATATATATATATATATATATATATATATATATATATATATATATATATATATATATATATGTATGTATATACACACACACACACAAATACATATATATCTTATGTATAAAAGGCAGATTTTCTGTCTGTGTGTGTATGTTTAAAATTCATACATTTACACAATTCCAAATTTCTTGGATTAAAGAATCGCAATTAATATTCTATATACAATTTGTTAGGTCACGCGTCATTTTTTCACTCAAAGAAATTCCTAATAATGAATAAAATCCATAAAACTACACGAGTAAACATTTTCTCCCTAATAAAATCTAATTTCCTCTTTCTAATACAAATCCTTTCAACTCCTACTTTCTCTTATGAACCTTTACGGACAATCCAACAACAAATACAAAAAGAAAGGAAGGAGAAACACTGACAGTAAAAGAAAACTATTTCAGTATCAAAACTGAAACAATCACATTTCGATACAGTAATGGCAGTTTCACTTTAATGGTTTCATTTTAATACTACATACATATATACATACATACCTCATTCTAATTGGCGGGAATTATAAGTTATTTCTAACTCGACCTTCACCATGATAACAACAGAAAAAAAAAATAGTCACACATCTTTTTCAAATACGATCGACAAACATTTATTCCCTACAAACTACGAGTTTTTTGGAAAATCGTTTCGTAAATCTTGAGATTAACACCCGCACGATTACCTACCTAACCCTAAAACCCCAACTCTAACACTGTAGAGAAAATCGTGCGGGTGTTAATCTGAAAATTTAACAATCTTTTTTAAAACACTTTTACTTACTAACATTTTTTTTATTTAGTGTGTGGGTTGGGACTTTCATCGGCAGAGGTCATTATTATTACGACCATATATATATATACACACAGCAGGCACATTAATACACACATACATACAAATACCTATCATTCTTTTTTATTTAGTGTGTGTGTGTGTGTGTGTGTGTGTTGCTCATCTTAATATATAATGCTGAAGTTCTGCATCTGTGTGAAGCCTTTTTAAAAGTTTATAGAAATCCACATTTTCCACTTTTTCGTCCTAACCCTGTAGTGAAAATCGTGCCGGTGTTAATCTGAAAATTTAACAATCTTTTTTAAAACACTTTTACTTACTAACATGTTTTAAATTTAGTGTTTGTGTGTGTGTTGCCCATATATATACACTTAAAACTTAGTTTTGGGTTGGGAGTTTGATCGGCAGACGTCATTATTATTATTATTATTATTATTATTATTATTATTATTATTATTATTATTATTATTATTATTATTTTTATTATTTTAAATTTTTCCCACAAGGGCGGCTTCAGGCAGGTGGAGAATAGTCGATTATATCGACTCCTGTGTCCAACAGGTACTTATTTTTTAAACCCCGAAAGGATGAAAGGCAAAGTCGACTCCAGCGGAATTTGAACTCAGAACGTAGAGATGGGTACAAACCTCCCGTCGCTACACTGATTCTGCAGAACAGGGTTGAGTGTGAAAACCAAATTTAAAGTGTAAATATAGATGTTTTTGAATACACACTCATACATATATACGTACAAATACACACATACTTACAAATAAACACATACATACAAATACCTGTCAGTCTCTTCCAAATAGATCGACAGTCAAACATTTATTCCTTACAAACTGAATTTTCTTAATATCTTTCTTAAAACGCATTTTCTTACGACCATAAATATATATACACGGAATGCACATTAATACACACATACATACAAATACTTATCATTCTTTTTCATTTAGTGCGTGTGTGTGTGTGTTGCCCATCTTAATATATAATGCTGAAGTTCTGTATCTGTGTGAAGCCTTTTTAAAAGTTTATAGAAATCCACATTTTCCACTTTTTCGTACAAATTTTTACATCAATAGAATTTTCTCGATGTGAACTTTCCAGTGCAGCAATTAGATTTTTTAAATTCCGTTTACTTTGTGTGATTTAAGGGAGATTTGGCGGTTGATTCTAACAACTTTTATATTTCTTCCCTTCTACCTGTACCGGCGTTCTTACACATCGATCACGTGCTCAACATATAATATACCGAGTAAGAGTAAGAGAGAGAGAGAGAGAGAGAGAGAGAGAGAGAGAGAGAGAGAGAGAGAGAGAAAGTGATACATACAAAGTCATAGATTAACTTGCTTTAAGACTATTCTTTTCTTCTACCTTTTCAGTCTTACTTTGTTCTTCTTCCTCTCTCCCATTTAATAGCTTTCTTCTATCCCTCTACCTCTAACATATTTTCATAACATAGAAATGTAAAAACACACAACCACACATACGTGATCTGTGACAACAACATACACACATCAACATTATAGATATAAGATTTAGTTTCTGTGTGTTTCTTATATAAACATGCGCACGCATTGCTATTTTATAACTATCTTCCGTTCTCCCTTCCTCTCTGTCTCTTTCTTCATTGCTCCTGTTCTCTATTCCTTTCTCCCCCCCTCTCTCTTTTCCTCTCTCTCTCTTCTCACTCGCTCTCTCAAACGCATACAAGGGCACGTACACACAGCATTCACTACAATATAACTCATGTTCGTCAATGTTTTGTAAATATACAAACTACGGAGCTTATGTGCAACACATTGCAAATCAGTGAACTTCATTACAAATGTGGGTAATTTTTCAGATTAACACCCGCACGATTTTCACTAGGGTGTTAGGGTTACGGTTTTTGGGTCAGGGTTACGGTTTTAGGGTTACGGTTA